>NW_020175024.1:1140150-1160167 GCF_003031525.2 Neophocaena asiaeorientalis asiaeorientalis
TTTTTTTTTTTTTTTTTTATTCCTTAGCTGAAGCTTCCCGGGGATAGAAATTCAGTTCTCTGCGTCAAACCTCAAGTATGTGGCTCTGAGCCGTGCCGGGAATGGTGACGATGCCTTGCTTTCTTTTCCAGATGAGTCTCTGCAGAAATAAATACCTGAGAATTAAAGTGTTGTAGGCCAGGAGGAAGATTCTTGTGAACTCAGTAGGATTTCAGCAGTCCTTCCCAGACGAAGACGATTTGGGCTGATCTGTTTGTATTGAGACACTGTTCACTAGGGGAGGGTGAAGTTGGCCACGATTCCGGCCACCACTTCACACACTGAGGTGGACGAGGTGGGCAGGTGGGGCTAGTTCTGCTGTTTCATTTTTCACATTTTCTTTTAATCACACGTGTGGCCTGCGAGTCACCCCTCGATGGCATTCAGGGAAGCCAAGGCCAAGGAGAAAAATTCCTTAATTATAGTCCTCGTTGCATTCTTGTTATTAACACTAATCTTTTCTTTAAAGGAAACGGTTTCGAGAATTCTTTGATGAGCAGCGTGGTTTGGAGCTAGAACTGGGTTTCAGTTCTGGCAGCTAGGTGGCATTTAGCCTCTGTTTCCTCCTGTGCAGACTGGGGACTCATAGTATCTCCTCCCAGTTAGGGTGACAGATAATGCATGTCTAGCACTTGACGCAGCCCGGGGAAGACACCCCCCCCTCCCCGACGGGGTGGGGCTGGTCGTGACCCTGATAGTTCCTGTTAAAGAGAAGACACCAGCTCGCAGGCCGCGGCCCCCGAGTTTGGGAAGCTGGTCTGTGACGGAAGATTTTGGGTTGGAATTTCTCCCACCTTTACATTTCAAAGCCAAGGCAAGGAGCAGTGGATATTTTCTCACTGAGCACCCGGGGGTCGTCCGGTCCTGATTCGGGCGCGTCCCGGGAAGGCGTGCAGGGTGGGGTCTGCAGTACACGTGTGGAGTCAGTTCTCCCCTGTGCGCTTTGCCCCCCTCACCGTGGTCTTGCGCCCTCACCCGACTATCCCGCGGACTCGGGGACTCTGGTTCCCTGCGGCATCCCCAGTACCTGGATCAGGGCCTGACACCCAGAGCCGGTGGTCACGGCTCAGGAACTGTCAGTAGTAGCGGGAGTCCGAATGTGTCGAGTGCCAGGTTGCTGCGTGTGCTTCAGATTCAGCTGATTGCCGGAAGTCGGGAACGGGAAGAAAGAAGCCCAGAGGGGTAAGGGGCTCGCCGTCCCTTCCCACGGCCACCGCTCCCGTCAGCAGACTTTCCCTGAGAGCCTGTCTCCACACACTCACGCCTCCAGAGCCGGGACCCAGAGAGCCAGCTGCCCGGCCGCACACACTGCACCGTGCCCTGGGGGCACAGGCCCTCCCCCATCGCGCAGCTCGGCCCTGCCCACAGCCCGGCGCCCTGGACCCCTCACATGGGCCCTCCCCATGGCCCCTCTTCTCTTGATGGGAACTCCTAGCAACCACATGAGTGATGTCTCCACCCAATCATTTCTTCACCATGGACAGAGCTGCCCTTCTAAAAGGCAGCTGTGGTCCTGTTGCTGCCACTGCACCCCCCGGTAAACCTAAACCCCAAGTCTCCTTGGCAAGGTTCGCCGGCCACAGGAGCCGCGGTCCAGCCTGAGCCTGGAACTCAGCCCCGGCCCTATTCTCTGCAGAACTTCAAAGCTGCCCTGTAGCTTCCACGCAGGGTTTCAAACCTGCCCTGTCTTCTGCCGGGAAAGCCCTCCCCGCTTCCCACCTGTGGCCACCTGAAGCCTCCTCCTGCCTGCGCCTGCGTGGGTCTCCGCGTAGACAGTTCCTGCGTGAGTGTGTTAGCCTTCCGGGGAGCCCTCGACAACGGACAGTTGCAGACTCTCTGGGAAATCCACGCAGCCTTTTTCTGTTTGTAGGCATGGGTGGTTTCCCGGATGTCTCTAACAGGTTTGATTCTAGAAAGACAAATTTTCCAGTGCCTGGACCCAAGTTTATTTCCTGGGTTGGGTTTTGAAGTGCTTTCCCTGACCACCTCTTAACCCTCCCCGCCCTCTGGCGGGGCTTCCATCCTATATTGCTCTGCTATAAATGTTCTCTTGAAAGTCACCACTTCCTCAGTCGCCAGACCGTGAACTTTGCTCCCTGTCCGTTCTCTCTGACGCTTGGCGCCATTGGACACTCGGCCAGGCTTCTGCTGCTTCTCCGAATCCTTGTCTCCGTTGGTCACTGTGACTCTGTGATACCCCAGCTTTCGTGCCCTCTGCCCCTCTGCTCCGTCACAGCCTCCCGCCCCCCTCCCCGCCCGCTACAGGCCACACCCAGAGAGCATTTCCGGGTCCACCTCGCTCTCCACTCTCACCCTCCCCTGCCCGTCCCGGCTCCTGACCCCGACAGGCATCTGGGAGGTTCTGATTCCTGAGCCTCTGGGACGGCTGCCTGATTCCTCACTCACCTGCCCTTAAGCCAAGCTCATCATTTTCCTGCCGAGTGTTCAATTCGCTATTCCATCCAAGCTACCTTACTTCTCTCCTCTTTGCCATACCATCGTCATCCGGGAGCCACAGTGAAAATCTCCCTGTGACCTCTAGGGGTCCCCTTCTCCCCTTCCTCCAGCCGTGACCGGGTCCTGCGATTTCCCTCCCGGCGCCACCCTGCACATCCCGCCTTCTTTCTCTTTCCGTGTATCAACCAGTCTTCCCTTCCCACCTGTCTGCAGTCTCCAGTTTTCCCTCTGGTCACACCAGCTGTCCTGCTCTCCTACAGACATGAGGTGGTCATTCATGGAAGGATGTCCTCATGTCCCCCACATGAAGAAGGTTCTTTCCACCCTTTAAAGGACATCACAGAGCTAACTTCCTCGCACGGCTGTGTCGGATCCAACCCTGAGGCCTTGGTCCACACCGTTCTCTTCATCTGGATTGTCTCCCTAACCCTCCAAGTCCTGTCCATATGAACTATTTGTTGAGCATCCCTTCTGGAGGCTCTGTGCACTGGACACCCAGCTCCTGGGGGGCGTGCAGCTCCAGAGCCCTCCCTGGAGGGGTTGTCATGACGCCCACATGCTGAGTCGTCAGCTCCTGCATCTGTGGGACTAGGTACCATCTTAAAACCTACTCCTTAGATTTTGTGTTCCTGTTGTTTAAACACCTGTCTTCTGGCATCTAGCTCACTGAATGATAGTTTCTGTTTAGGTGACTGTATCTTTTACTAGAATGTAAGTCTTTTGAAATGATACCCTTTCACTCTTGTTTCTTGAACATCAATCACAATGTCAGGTACAGTGTAAGTACTCAATAACTATTTGAACAGATAGAGAAATAAATGAATGGATGGATGGACAGATAAATAGATGGACGATGGATGAATGGACAGATAAATTGATGAAATAATAGATGGACAAATGGATGGATAGGCCAATGGACAGATCAATGGAGGAAAGATGGGACATATGGATGGATGGATAGAAGGGTGGACAGATGGATGGACGTAGAAAAAAACCTGCCATTAAGACTGAAATGGTTATCCTCACACCCATTATAACAATTCCTTTAAAAATAACCTTGAGAGCTAAGCCAGCCTTTAAAACACTAACAGTAAGTTTAAATTTATCCATAATTATTAGGAAAGGAGGTTATGGTTAATTGACTAGTCATATCCAATAGTGGGCTAGCATACATCTTATATATGGACCGCTGATTCTCTAAAAGCTCAAATTAATAGAATGCATTTAGAACAAAAGTACTGAACACTGCACTTCCTTTGTGATTCTGAAAACCCTTAGAAACCTTAGTGTTTGCAGGACCCCAGTGAGAATCACTGAGGGGAGTACAGGCTGACATAAACCATTTAAAGGCCTTAAAGTTTTTCATTTAAACTAATATGTAAAATCAACACCCACACGTTCACATGTAGACCATTTCTGTAACGATTTGGATTTCTAAAATGTATTTGACAATATGCAGGTATTTGGCCAACATCAGGCAGACTCGCAGACCATTCGTCTGTCTCTCAGACAAGATTCATCGAGTGTGGCAAGCAATATCTAAAAAGTTGGATCCCAAGGAAGCGAACATGGTCACGTCTGTTTGCTAAGCCAACTTCATGTGGAAAGTCCTGCCGTAAGAAATGAAACCACTGAACATTTAACAGCTGTCCGGTTTACCTCTCTCCATTTTCCCCTAGTCGCTAGTGATGTAGCCCCAGGTGGAGCACTGATCTTGCCGTGGATAAAACTTCTTTCTTCTCCCTCACTTTCTCCACCCCTTCCTCTACATTTTCCTTCTTTACTTTATTCCTATCTACTTATCCTGCTGTCTTAGCATTTCACATTTCAAAGCAGTCCATGTACAGCAAACCCTTAGAGTCTACACTACCTATCATGTACATTTTATTGAGGGAGAAACCATGCTTTATTTGACTCAGAAACTTCAGTAGCTACAGGACTCAATAAATGTTTGGTGAATAAGCAAATCGGTGTAGGACTCCCACTGGTTTCGTACCATTACACTGTGTTGCACTCATTTACATGTCTAAATATATATTACGAACCCTGTGTATGATGGAAAAATTCATTTCTCCATTTTTCAGATGGGAAACTGAGGCTCAGGAACATTAAGAGACCACCCTGAGTTTGCACAGTTAGTAAATGAAGGGCTGAAATTTGGGCCTTCGGAATTTTACCCCAATGTCATCCCACTTTTCCAGGGTACGTTTCATGTTATTTAAGACCTGTGGGGAACATGGGTCTTCATTAATTCCATACTTCATGTGTGTTGTCAATAGCCAAGCCATTGAAACAACCTAAGTGTCCATCAACAGAGGAATGGATAAAGAAGATGTGGTACATATATATAATGGAATATTACTCAGCCATAAAAAAGAATGAAATAATGCCATGTGCAGCAACCTGGATGGACCTAGAGATTATCATACTAAGTGAAGTAAGTCAGAAAGAGAAAGACAAATACCATATGACATATGTGGAATCTAAAATGTGATATAAATGAACCTATCTATGAAATGGAAACAGAATCATGGACACAGAGAACAGACCTGTGGCTGCCAAGGCGGAGGGTGCGTGGGAGAGGGATAGATTGGGAGCTTGGGATTAGCAGATGCAAACTATTATATATAGGATGGATAAACAACAAGGTCCTACTGTATAGCACAGGGAACTATATTCAGTATCCTGGGATAAACCATAATGGAAAAGAATATTTAAAAAAAGAAAAAAAAAATATATATATAACTGAATCACCTTGCTGTATAGCAGTAATTAACAAACATTGTAAATCAACTATACTTCTATTAAAAAATACATAAATGATTTGTTTAAAAAAAGAAATTACAATCTTGTAAAGTTTTAGTGCAGTATCAAGAATATCCACAATTATTTGCTAAGTCTATTAAAATACACCTCCCTTTTCTTTCTTATATTCCATGAAAAGAACATATTACAAGAGACTAAATGCAGAGGCAGATACGAAAACCTAGCTGACTTCTAGTAAACTAGAAATTAGGGAGAAAAAAAATTATGTGTGTTGTAACAGATGCGGGCAGGATTTTGAACCTTGAATTGAAGGAATGACAAATTGTTTTCTTTTTTGCCTTAATTGCTGAATAAACACAACCACTGATTCAGATATATCATGTGTGAAAGAGCATGTGGGCGTGTGCTACTGCTGTGTAACCCATCCTTTACAAAGACTGTATGTGTTAGCTATCGCTGTGTAACAAACCACCCCAAAGCTCAGTGGCTTGACACAGTAAGCATTTGTTATTGATCACAAAACCATGGATCAGCAGGGTGGAACTTCTGGGCTCACTGGGCCCTCTCATAAGTCTGTGGTCAGCTGCAGCATGGGTGGCAGTACTGCCCATCTTGCCTGAGTGCTCTCCCAGGTTCAGGGCTAGGCTGGCTCTAGGTTGATTTAGGACCATTTTGGCTGGGCTGCTGGTCTCTCCTCCAGCAGGCTAGCCCGGGCTTGTTCCCACACAGGGGTGATGCTCTAAGAGGGACCAGCACAGGATCTCTCTGGGCCTAGGCTGGCACAACGTGACTACCACTGGTTTCTGTCAGTGAGAGTGCATCACAGGCCAGCCCAGATACAGGGGTTGGGGAGCAGTCTCCACCTTTGGATGGAGGAGCTGGGGCATCACAGTGCAGAGGGCGTCCACAGGTGGAGCACTGGGGCATCATTTTTTTTTTAACATCTTTATTAGAGTATAATTGCTTTACAATGGTGTGTTAGTTTCTACTGTGTAACAAAGTGAATCAGCTATACACATACATATATCCCCATATCCCCTCCCTCCTGCGTCTCCCTCCCACCCTCCCTATCCCACCCCTCTAGGTGGCCACATAGCACCGAGCTGATCTCCCTGTGCTATGCGGCTGCTTCCCACTAGCTATCTATTTTACATTTGGTAGTGTATATATGTCCATGCCACTCTCTCACTTTGTCCCAGCTTACCCTTCCCCTTCCCTGTGTCCTCAAGTCCATTCTCTAGTAGGTTTGCATCTTTATTCCTGTCTTGCCCCTAGGTCCTTCATGACCATTTTTTTGCTTGTTTTTTAGATTCCATATATATGTGTTAGCATACAGTATTTGTTTTTCTCTGACTTACTTCACTCTGTATGACAGACTCCAGGTCCATCCACCTCACTACAAATAACTCAATTTCGTTTCTTTTTATGGTTGAGTAATATTCCATTGTATATATGTGCCACATCTTCTTTATCCATTCATCTGTTGGTGGACACTTAGGTTGCTTCCATGTCCTGGCTATTGTAAATAGAGCTGCAATGAACATTGTGGTGCATGACTGTTTTTGAATTATGGTTTTCTCAGGATATATGCGGAGTATGGGATTACTGGGTCATATGGTAGTTCTATTTTTAGTTTTTTAAGGAACCTCCATACTGTTCTCCATAGTGGCTACATCAGTTTACATTCCCACCAACAGTGCAAGAGGGTTCCCTTTTCTCCACACCCTCTCCGCACTGGGGCATCTTTAGGTGAGCAGCCCTTCCTGGCACTGCACTCCTGCTGCCCGGTTCTGAGGGCTTGTTGAGGGGTCCTGTGGCCCCAGGGGAATCACTGAGGCCGTGTCTCAGAACTTTCTCCAAGCTAAGTGCCTCATTTCTATTTTTTAATTAATTAATTAATTTATTTATTTATTTTTGGCCATGTTGGGTCTTCTTTGCTGTGTGCGGGCTTTCTCTAGTTGTGGCAAGCGGGAGCTACTCTTCATTGCAGTGCACGGGCTTTTCATTGCGGTGGCTTCTCTTGTTGCAGAGCACGGGCTCTAGGCGTGTGGGCTTCAGTAGTTGTGGCATGTGGGCTGAGTAGTTGTGGCTCGCAGGCTCTAGGGCGCAGGCTCAGTAGTTGTGGCACACCAGCTTAGTTGCTCAGTGGCATGTGGGATCTTACCAGACCAGGGCTTGAACCTGTCTCCCCTGCATTTAACCACTGCACCACCAGGGAAGTCCCCTCATTTCTATTTTAAGAAATGTTTTAAAAGGGAAAATAGGAGAATGTCAACCAGAACTGCAATTCATTTTCTGAAAATTAATTGGGTTTAGAGGACCATAGGAGTGAAAACTTTGGCTGCTAGAATTGATCTTTTTTTTTTCCATTGGAGTATAGTTGATTTACAGTGTTGTGTTAGTTTCTGCTCTACAGCAAAGTGAATCCATTATACATATACATATATCCACTCTTTTTAAATTCTATTCCCATATAGGTCATTACATAGAATTGAGTAGAGTTCCCTGTGCTATACAGTAGATCCTTATTAGTTATCTATTTTATATATAGTAATGTGTGTATGTCAATCCCAGTCACCCAATTTATCCCTCCCCCTCCCTTATCCCCTGGTAACCATAGTTTGTTTTCTACATCTGTGACTCTGTTTCTGTTTTGTAAATAAGTTCATCTGTACCCTTTTTTTAGATTGCACATATAAGTGACATCATAGGATATTTTTCTTTCTGTGTCTGACTTACTTCACTTAGTATGACAATCTCTAGGTCCATCCATGTTGCTGCAAATGGCATTATTTCATTCTTTTTTATGGCTGAGTATTATTCCATTGTATATATGTACCACATCTTCTTTATCCATTCCTCTGTGGATGGACATTTAGGTTGCTTCCGTGTCCCGGCTATTATAAATAGTGCTGCAGTGAACATTGGGGTGCATGTATTTTTTTTCAGTTATGGTTTTCTCTGGGTATATGCCCCTGAGTAGGATTGCTGGATCATATGGTAGTTCTATTTTTAGTTTTTAAAGGAACCTCCATATTGTTCTCCATAGTGGCTGCACCAATTTACATTCCCACCAACAGTGTAGGAGGGTTCCCTTTTCTCCACATCCTCTGCAGCATTTATCGTTTGTAGATTTTTTTTGTTGATGGCCGCCATTCTGACCCATGTGAGGTGATACCTCATTGTAGTTTTGATTTGCATTTCTGTAATAATTAGTGACGTTGAGCATCTTTTCATGTGCTTTTTGACCATTTGTATGTCTTCTTCCGAGAAATGTCTATTCAGATCTTCCACCCATTTTTTGATTGGGTTATTTGTTTTGATATTGAGCTGCATGAGCTATTAGTATATTTTTATATTTTGGAGATTAATCCCTTGTCGGTTGCTTCATTTGCAAATATTTTCTCCCATTCTGAGGGTTGTCTTTTTATTTTGTCTATGGTTTCCTTTGCTGTGCAAAAGCTGTTAAGTTTAATTAGATCCCATTTGTTTATTTTTGTTTTTATTTTCATTACTCTAGGAGATGGGTCAAAAAAGATCTTGCTGCAATTTATGTCAAAGAGTGTTCTGCCTATGTTTTTCTCTTAGAGTTTTATAGTATCTGGCCTTTCATTTAGGTCTTTAATCCATTTTGAGTTTGTTTTTGTGTGTGGTGTTAGGGAGTGTTCTACTTTCATTCTTTTACATGTAGCTGTCCAGTTTTCCCAGCACCACTTATTGAAGGGGCTGTCTTTTCTCCATTTATACTCTTGCCTCCTTTATCAAAGATAAGGTGACCATAGGTGCTTGGGTTTATCTCTGGGCTTTCTATCCTGTCCCATTGATGTACATTTCTGTTTTTGTGCCAGTACCATACTGTCTTGATTACTGTAGCTTTGTAGTATAGTCTGAAGTCCTGGAGTCTGATTCTTCCAGCTCCGTTTTTCTTTCTCAAGATTGCTTTGGCTGTTCGGGGTCTTTTGTGTTTCCGTACAAATCTTGATGGAGGTTGTTGTTTAAGATATGACAGCCTGTAACTTGCTGTGAAGAATGTATGTGACACAGAGCAGGATACAGGCTCATCTGAAACAGTCTGCTGGGAAATTTCTTTTTGTTATGTGAAGCCCCCCACCCCACCTCACCATCAGATACTGCTTTGAATGAAGTCTTTGTCTTCATGAAAAAAATCTAAAGGGTTATACCAACACCTCTGCTCAGTCATGTCACTCTGGATACATGGCCCTTATTTTAAGACTCTAGATTCCTGACTCTCAGACTGCCTGCAGTTTTACCGAGTCAAAAAGACCCGCCAAACAGCCTCTCCGACACAAGAGGGCAGGTTGAGCTCTGCAGAGCGAACTTCAGCTTATATAATAAAGCATGTCCTGCCCATGAAAATGGTTTATGGCAGTGGGGACTGAACTGTCCTTTTCTAAGCTGGCAGTTTTTACAGACGAGGTGAGTTGATCATGCAGTGGGTGTGAGTTTACTCCTGATTAAAAGGCAAATGGGGGACTTCCCTGGTGGCACAGTGGTTAAGGCTCTGCACTCCCAATGCAGGGGGCCCAGGTTCAATCCCTGGTCAGGGAACTAGATGCTACATGCATGCCGCAACTAAGGAGCCAGTGAGCCACAACTAAGGAGACTGCTGGCCGCAACTAAGAAGCACACCTGCTGCAACCAATACCCGGTGCAACGAAATAAATAAAATAAATATTAAAACCAAAAAGGTAAAGGACCACAGCCTTGGTGTCTTCAGTTTCCATTTTTTAGCATCTAGTTTTATAGCATCAGTAAAGTCCTTCATCTCAGCCCTGATCATACTGGATGACTCTGCCACAGACAGAGCCAGGGAGACACCACCACCAGTGGATAGAGTTCGTGAGAGCCATCCTTTGTCAGGGCCCCTTGCTGCCAGAGGCAATGAGCAGAGAAGGACCACGGGTGGTGGAGGAAGGCATCCAGAGGCCGCCTGCACTTTCTCGACTGCTCATGACCAAGTGCTTACTTTTATGCATAAGGCAGGAGTGTTTGTCTCCAGAGTTAAACTTAGGATATTTCCTATAGTTCATCCAAGACTCTTCTCCAAAGGAAAGGATTTGCCCCTTATAGCAGAGCCTCTAAACTCCAAGTCTCCCTGCAAGAATGCCCACCACCCTGGGCCTGCTGAAGATAAACGTGGCCGCACCAGGCTGCCCCCACCAGCCCCGACAGAGGAGGAAAGTGTTTGGGATTATGCGACAGAAGGAGCGCAGTTCCCTCGAGAGGAGATCACATCTCCATAAGTAAAAGCAACCAGTGAGAGGAAAGTGTGTTTAAAATCATTTGGAAAGTTTTGTTAGTAGAATATACCACTTTAACTAAAAGAAGTATTTGGCCTTTGTACATTCTGATATTTGGGGATTTTCTGTAAGTGCTTGGAATAACTTGAAGAAGCTGAGCTAGGCTGGTCGATCCTGGTTAAACTCTCAGCATGCTGTGTCCAGACTGTTCCCCCCAAGACTTGCATATTTAATATTCTCTAAAAATTCTAAGTATGCTCCCTTGCTCGGCCACCACGAGTGCCATCCCGTTCCGTACACTTTGCGTTTGTGCTGGGCCCACATCACCCTCTGAAATCCCTGCACATAGGCTGCCACGTGGCAGACTAGAGCGGTCCCTGGAGGATGCTATTTTGACCTCCATTTCAAAACCCCAAAATCAAGGTCCAGGCACAGGGGCTGAATTCATTTAACAGACTCTCATGGGTGCCCTGCCCTCAGCCTGGTCCAGAGGCGTGTGTCTTGGTAGCAGTGGAGAAAACTTAGCTGCGACCTCACTCACTAACCTCCTTTCTCTGTGTATTTGTTCAAATTTCTACGAGCGCCTCCGTGGCTATTGCTGAATCGGGAGAAAGACGCAGTCTCCACCGTGCGAGAGATTCTGACATTAGGGCTGTTTCACTCACCCCAACCCACGCAAGGTCACAGTAGGACCTGCTCTGTTAATTGCTTGAGTCCCAACCGCAAATCCTGAAATTATGGGAAAGTATTTCTCTACTAGTTACAGATCCACCTGCCTTCAAGTTCACGTGTATAATTAGTTCAGAAAATGATGTTTAAACTGAGATGAAACTACATCTGTATGTTAGTTAGAGACCCTCCCCTGCTCACGGCAAGCAGATAGCTCTCATCACCGACTGTGGTCCATTATTCTTATAGTTAGTAAGGAGGTGAAAAGTCAAGTTGAAGGAATTCCAGACTTTAATATTCAAACAAGAATAAATAGACCATTATGCTTCCTTTGCTAGACTGACTATAGAGAATTTTAATGGACAAAATCACTGTTGATTGTATTTTCCTTTCCTTTTTTTTTTTTGATGTGAAAGAATTTCTAGTGAAGCGTTGTTTCCTCTCTTCCTAAATCCAAGTGAAGTTTCTGAATTCCGCATGTTTCCTGCATTACATTTTTATTGTGTGCCTAGGAATCAATATTCCAGAGACGCACACAAGCGCGCGCATTGAAATGAACATGACTTCATTTATTTTCATGATTAGACATTCAAAAACAGTGCTTGGGTGTCTGCTTTCATATTCACAGGTCGAGATCTGTACATCAGAGGTATTTGTATAAGTGACACTTTTATTACGTTCATTTCATTTGCAATATGATAGTGGATCGTAAATATGTTACTTCTATGCCACCAAATCTGATTTGTGGCACTTAGCCCTCACAAGGAGAATACTTGATATCTCCTGAAGCACCTTTCGTCCAGGAAGCGCTTTGCAGACACGGGGCCGGGCTCTACCAGGTGTGTCAGTCACACTCGTGAGGCTTTGCATGCCTCCCGCTTTATCGGCTGCACTGTTGGGGCCGAGAGTGGCCATGAGTCCCTTTCAGGCCCGGAGCTGATGACGCGACCTTTAATTTCTGGAAGAAAGAGGCTCAGGTGAGCTCTGCGTTGCTGTGCCCAGGCCCTGATGGCCGACAGAGCTCCACATCTGTCACATGCTTACGCTTCACCATGGGCCAGACGATGTATCAAGCCCTGGGGACGCAGACACGAGTAAAATATGGCCCTTGCCTTCCTGATGCTCACAGACTAGGAGGGGAGGGCCATGTGGAAGAGTAATTGCCCCCCTACACCGTGATGGGGCACTGATGCAGAGGTGACAGTAGGTGCCCTCCTCCTGCCCCCCCCCGCCCCGGCCCTCCCAGGGATGCACCGTGCCTGAAAGCAGTTGTCAAACCCCCAGGCACGTCGCAGGACTGGGCACATGCCAGCCAGTTGCAGTCGGGCTGAAAGAAGAGACCACCCCTCACACATCGCAGGCGGCCTTCAGGGCTGAGCACCTCCCACCCCAGACTTGCGGAGAAGAGCATGGCGGGCTCCCCACCTACCAGCGCATCCCTCCATCCTTCCCCCCTCCCCCGCTCCCCTTTCTCCAGCATCAGTTCCCGATCCTGGACCACCCGCCGCCCCCTACACACACAACACACAGGCACACGTGCACACACACAGTGCTCCTGCAGCCTCCTTCACGACACTCACCACATCGTGGCGTCACATATGAGTGCGACAGATACGGCTGAGGGCCCCGGGGCCAGGTTGTCTGAGTTCAGAGTTCACGCCACATCACTTAACAGGAGGGGGCAGGTTACTTACTTTCCTGTGCCTCAGTTTTCTCATGTGCAAAATGGGCATAGTAATGATACTTCCCTGTCAGGCGGCTGTGAGCGTTGAATGACCTAATATGAATAAATGGCTTCACCGAGCGCCCAGAGCTGCTGGGAAACTGTATTAGCCTTTTCAGTCTTATCGTAATTAACACTTTAGGGACTTCCCTGGAGGTCCAGTGGTTAGGACTCAGAGCTTTCACTGCCATGGCACGGGTTCAATCCCTGGTTGGGAAAGTAAGGTCCAGCAGGCCGTGCAGCGTGGCCAAAACAAAACAACCCACAAAAAACAAAAGAACACTCTAGTACTGGAGTCTCAGTATCTGTAGTAATAGTGAGGCCAACAGTCCTATCACTGTCACTGCTATCACATGATTCATGTCTGTCTCCCAGCATGAGTGAGCCCCGAGGCAGCAGAAGCCAGCTGTGTGGTCTCCACTCCATCCCCACGGCAGATGGCACAGAGGCTCACAAAACATTTGGTGAATGAACGAATGGACAAAGCAGTGGTGCACCTGCTCACGTGGTGCCGCTACCAGCCGCCTTCTCTGAAAGCATCATTGCCCCTTACAGCCACGGACCCACAGCGCTGCCCACAGGTCCACTCATGTCCACGTGGAAGGGCTTCCATCCTCCTTCCTGTGTGACTAGCGCACAGAAGCTTCACAGGAGACTCACCCTTCTCACCCAGCCCACCATCCATCGAGGAGAGAGGCTGTAAGAGGGGCCGGCAACTCTGGGGTGGGGAGCGATCAGATCCCCAGGCCCCGCAGCAACTGTGGGTGGCCCCCTGCCCCGCACTGCAGCCCTGCACCGGGGCAAGCTCCTGCCCCGCCCTGGCAGCTGCTGACATGCGTCCCCCGAGACAGGACAGAGACGCCTCCCCAGCCCTGCACCGCTTCATCCCTAGCACGGGGAGGGCCCTGTGATGGTCTCCTCTCTGACCTGGCTGCCGCAGCCCAGCAGAGCCACTGCCCAGGAGCTTGGCCTGGCCCCACCGTCTCAGCTCCAGGCTCACCCCTGCCCTTCCTTTGCCATGCTGAGCAGTACAGTGATCAAGCCTCCGTGTGCCAGGGTCCCATCCCGGCTCCATCCTTTCTGTTTGTGTGACCTTGGGCAGGTTCTTAACCATTTTGGGACTCAGTGTTCTCATCTGTACAACGGGGATAATGGTACCTACCCCATGGGTTCTTCATGAGGGTCAAATGAGTTTATTTATAAAAAAGCATTTAGAATAGTGACTGGATATAGAAGGCATCCCTTATTCTGGACGTTCTGGCAGCCGTCCGCCCGCCTGGCCCAGATACCACATCTGTGCTCCACAGCAGTTCAAAACCATTGAGCAAAGCAAAATGCTGAAGCCAGTGTTTAGAGAATCCATCCATCAACTTAGGAGCCTCTACATAATTGGGGTGTTATCACCCACGGGGTGGCTGCAATTTGCAGTTGCTGAGGAGTCTGCGATAGTCCCAGGAATCCTTTGGTGATCGACACAGTTGGGGGCTGGGGACTTTGCTTGGGGAGGGCAGGAGCCGTCTGGAAGGGAGCTCGAGGTTATGCACTTGTCCTCTGGCAACCAGTCAGCCGCTGAGAATGCCGCAGGCTTGGGCCCCGGAGCGCAACAGATGGAGCTCTGGCTTTGCAAATGAGGAGTGCCCCCCGACCCGGTGCCCTGCGGCACTCTCTGAGGTCCCCTTCCCACCTCACCTCTGCTTTCTGCCTGGGTGCAGGTGCTCAGTGGTGGCAGCTCACAGAGCATAACCCTCTAGAGCTGTGGTTGCTCCTCTGAGTTTAATTTTCCAGGGGGCCGTGGGTGGGCCGGGCGGCAGTGGATGACGCTCAGGCGTGCTGGGGATGGACTGCAGGTACTGTGCGTACCCCCTGTCTTTGCTTTTGTGTGTCTTCCACTGAAATCTTGATGAGTTTCAAACAGGGTGACCTTGGGCCTTGGGTTTCTAGAGTGTAGACATGAAATGATAATGCCCACCACTCCTGGTTCGCTGTGGAATTTAGAGAGCGAGAATTCTTCAGTTACGTGAAGGAGGGGCTGGCCCTCGCTGAGACGTCGGTGAGCAGCATTGCTGCCGCGGGTGAGTCAGGCGGTCCGGGTGCCATCGTGGTCAAATCAGGTCCAAGTGTTGGTGTGGCCTCCCACCGGGGCTTTGAGTTTTTGTGGTTGTTCTTGTTGTTTTAAGATACAATTCACATAGCATAATATTAATCCCTTTAAAGTATACAGTCCAGTGGTTTGTAATATAGTCACACGGTTGTCCGGCTTTACTGCTGTCTAATTCTGGAATATTTTCATCTCCCCAGAAGGAACCCTGGGCCCAACTGGAGTTACTTTCCGTCCCCTCACTCCCACCCCAGCCTTTGGCAACCACCGACCTGCTTTCTTTCTATGAATTAGCTTATCGTGAACATCTCCTAAGAATAGAACCATACAATACGTGGCCTTTTGTGACTTGCTTTTTTTCACTGACATCATGTTTTCAAGGTTCATCCATGTTGTAACATGTATCTGAATTGCATTCCTTTTTGTGGCCAATAATATTCCACTGTCTGGATAGACCAGTTCTGTTCCTCTGTTCATCAGTGGATGGGCACGTGGGCTGTTTGGAATCACGCTGCTCTGAACGTTTGTGTGCAGGTTTGCATGGATCGCACGCTTACGTTTGTGAGGACCTGCCAAACTGTTCTCCTCTGAGCTCTGTTTCAGAAGGACCATCTTACTCAGACAGGACTTTAGTGTTAGCTGAAGGAGAGGGTTCTCGGCAGGGCCAGGAGGGGGCAGGGGGGCAGGGGGGCTTGCAACCTGCCCTCAGAGCCACGGTGCTCACAAGGCCTCCGGCCGCGGCCTCCCCATCGAACGCAGATGCCCACTGCCTTGGGCTTGTCTCCCCTGTGCTGACCGTGTTCTCTGCGTTCTCCCCACTTTATTTTTTTTAATTTATCTTATTGAAGTATAGTTGATTTACACTGCTGTTACTTTCTGCTGTACAGCAAGGTGATTCATATATATATATATATATATATATTCTTTTCCATTATGGTTTATCCCAGGATGTTGAATATAGCTCCCTGTGCTTGTTGTTTATCCGTTCTCTGTATAATAGTTTGCATCTGCTAATCCCAAACTCCCAGTCCTTCCCTCCCCCAACCCCCTTCCCCTTGGCAACCACCAGTCTGTTCTCTATGTCCATGAGTCCACTTCTGTTTTGTAGATAGGTTCATTTGTGTCATATTTTAGATTCTATATGTAAGTGATATCATATGGTATTTGTCTTTCTCTGACTTACTTCACTCAGTATGATAATCTCTAGGTCCATCCATGTTGCTGCAAATGGCATTATTTCATTCTTTTTATGGCTGAGTAATATTCCATTGTATATATGTGCCACATCTTCTTTATCTGTTCCTCTGTCGATGGACATTTAGGTTGCTTCCATGTCTTGGCTATTGTAAATAGTGCTTCTGTGAACATAGGGGTGCATGTATCTTTTCGAACTAGTTTTCTCCGAATATATTCCCAGGAGTAGGATTGCTGGATCATATGGCAACACTATTTTTAGTTTTTTGAGGAACCTCCATCCTGTTTTCCATGGTGGCTGTGCGACTTTACATTCCTGCCAACATCGTTAGAGGGTTCCCTTTTCTCCACACCCTCTCCAGCATTTGTTATTTGTAGACTTTTTGATGATGTATAAGTCTGATTAGTCCCATTTGTTTATTTTTGCTTTTATTTCTATTGCCTTGGAAGACTGAACTAAGAAAACATTGGTTTGGTTTATGTCAGAGAATATTTTGCCTATGTTTTCTTCTAGGAGTTTTATGATGTCGTGTCTTATGTTTAAGTCTTTAAGCCATTTTTTATTTTTTGCAATATATGTTTTATTTATTTATTTTTGGCTGCATTGGATCTTCGTTGTTGTGTGCGGGCTTTCTCTAGTCGCAGTGAGCAGGGTCTACTCTTCATTGCAGTGCACAGGCTTCTCATTGCGGTGGCTTCTCTTGTTATGGAGCATGGGCTCTAGGCGCACAGGCTTCAGTAGTTGTGGTGCATGGGCTTAGTTGCTCTGCAGCATGTGGGATCTTGCTGGACCGGGGCTCGAATCCATGTCCCCTGCATTGGCACACGGATTCTTAACCACTGTGCCACCAAGGAAGTCCCCTTTAAGCCATTTTGAGTTTATTTTCGTGTATGGTGTGAGGGTGTCTTCTAACTTCATTGACTTACATGCGGCTGTCCAACTTTCCCAGCACCACTTGCTGAAGAGACTGTCTTTTCTCCACTGTACTTTAGTGCCTCCTTTGTTAAAGATTAATTGTCCATAGGTGTGTGGGTTTATTTCTGGGCTGTCTATTCTGTTCCATTGATCGACATATCTGTTTTTGTGCCAATACCACACTGTTTTGATTAATGTAACTTTGTAGTATTGTCTGAAGTCCTGGAGGGTTATGCCTCCTGCTTTGTTCTTTTTCCTCAGGACTGCATTGGCGATTCTGGGTCTTCTGTGGCTCCATATAAATTTTAGGATTATTCTAGTTCTGTGAAAAAGGTCATGGGTAATTTGATAGGGATCACCTTAAATCTGTAGATTGCTTTGGGTGGTATGGCCATTTTAACAATATTAATTCTTCCAATCCAAGAGCATGGGATATATTTCCATTTCTTTGAATCATCTTCAATTTCCTTTATTAATGTTTTATAGTTCTCAGTATATAAGTCTTTCACCACCTTGGTCAGGTTTATTCCTAAGTATTTTTTTTTAATTTTTTTGATGTGATTTCAAAAGAGATTTTTTTTTTTTTTTTTACTTTTGCATTCTCCCTGCTTTAAACCATGCTGCCCTCACCTGTGTCCTGTACCTGTGGGAGTGGTTTGGGCACACAGCTAGCCTTCCTGTGAGGCTGAGATACCTCAAACTGTCTTTATGCACTCGTCCTAGTCCTGGAAATGTTCTGAGCCAAAGAACAGTGTCATTTCAGAGTCCTGGAGAAGAAAATCACAGGTTTTCTTCTCAAATGCGTCCACTTGGTTACAAACAAGCGAGTGGACACGAGGAAGGGTCGTGCCAGCTGGGTAGTCATGGGCACATCCCTTAGCCTCTCTGAGGCTTCGTTTCTTTGTCTGTAAAATGGGTTTAAAATTGCCTACCTGGGAAGGGGATGAAGTGAGGCACTGTAGACATGGCTCCCAGTACGATGCTGAAGATACTCAGAAATACCCTCCCCACTGCAGGTGTGAGGCGCTTATACGGACCACGGGGTTTTTCAGTACCACTCACCCCCCCTCCCTTTTCCCTCCCTCCCCATCTCTTTCCTTTCACCTTTTCTCCTCTCCCTGCGCCTGTGCCTTGCTTTTACCCTGCCCTCAGCTCCTGCCCCAGGCGGCCTTGTGGTCCTCACAGTGTGGACCCAGACCCAGGAACCTGCCAGCTCTCAGATCGCCCGGGGCTCTCAGGAAGGACCAGGCCGAATCCTCTTAGAGCGGATCAGATCATGCCCTGGGTCGTTTGCAGCACAGACTCCCAGGTCAGGGTGGTGGCAGACACAGCAGGCAGTGTCCAGCCTGGCAACCCTGGGTCCCCGGGCAGTGCGGGTTGCATGACCTAGTTTTATCTGTCAGCCTCCCTGGGTCCCAGGTTCCTTCCCCAGGAGACCCTTGCCTGAGCCAGAGCTCTGAGTGCCCCTCGAATCTGTGTCATCTGAGAGGCTGTGCTGTGGGACGACCACCCAGCATGGAGGCCAAGACCATGCCCATGAGGTCCAGGGCCAGACAAAGTGTGGGGATGAGGGCTGCGGGCAGATAAAGGATGAATGAATGAACAGCTTTCCAGGCTGAGGGGTCATGATGCATAGATTATTACTTTTTAAAACTGTAAGTAATAAAAGACTATATGACTAATACAGAAAGTTTAGGAAGCAGAAAAACATGAAGGGACAACACCCCAAATCCCGTCCCCTTGGAGATGAATTGCTTCGAAAGTGCCAGTTAAGGGAATTCCCTGGTGGTCCAGTGATTAGGACTCTGTGCTCTCACTGCTGAGGGCCCAGGGTCGATCCCTGGTGGGGGAACTAAGATCCCACAAGGTGGGGCCAAAAAAAAAAAAAAAAGGTGCCAGTTAATTCAGAAAACTGAAAAGCAAAAAAATGAACCAAAAGGCCCAGCTAGGAATCCCTGGCTCCATTCTGGGACGTGTCTCCCAGGAAAAAGGGGTTTCCCTGTAGCGCCTTTCAGGCCATCCACTCTGGAACTGCGGGGAACCTGCCCGGAAAAATTCTTCCAGGAACGAGTCCAGATAGGAAGTTCCCTCCGAACAAACAGGCTCTAGGCCCTCTGGGTGAGCTGAGCTCTCCTTAGGAACCAGCTGGCGGCTGCAGCGTAGACAGACAAGTCCCCCGGCAGCCACCCCCTCGCCTCGGGAGATGTGCTGGTCGTATCTCCTGCCCCCGACCCCCATCCCTTCCCAGGCAGCATCGGGTAGCGCAGCCCTGGCCACGAATGACCCTGGTCTGTCTGCTCTCTCGTCTGCAGCGGTCAGGAATGACAGAAACAAGAAAAAGAAGGAGCCTTCGAAGCAGGAATGCACGGAGAGCTACGAAATGACGGCCGAGCTGGACGATCTCACGGAGAAGATCCGGAAAGCCCACCAGGAAACCTTCCCCTCGCTCTGCCAGCTGGGCAAGTACACCACGGTGAGAGGCCCCGCCCACCCCGCCGCGCACGCGCACTCGCACTCGCACTCGCACTCGCACTCGCACGCAGACGCACGTGCGCACGCTCCCCGCCCCGACTCTGGCAGGCCCGAGCAGAGGAAGGAGACGCCGCGGCCAGTCCTCCGGGCTGGGGTCGCAGCAGCCGCCGAGTAGGGTGGGCGTTTCCTCCCGCTTGGTCAGGACGTACAGGTTGGGCACGTGCGAGGCTCCGGGCCAGGGTGAGTGAGACGTGGCTGCTGCTCGCGGGGACCCACAGCCACGTGAAGTGGCTGAGGAGGGCCAGGGAGGCGGCCGGGGGTTCCGGCGGCGGACACCGGTGCGGAGCCTAGCGGGGACGGAGGGCCGAGCTGAGCCTTTCACGGTCCCCGCTCCAGCTGGAAGAGCCCGCCCTGGGGACTGG
>NW_020175024.1:1160476-1167744 GCF_003031525.2 Neophocaena asiaeorientalis asiaeorientalis
AGGGGCACCGAGCTGGGAGGTCCCCCTCTGCTCCCTGTGCTTCCCTGGGAATGGCCTCGCTGCGGGAGAGGTGATGAGAAGGGGGTGGGGGACAGGTGAGGTCACAAGGCAGGAGGCCTTGTCGGCTGGTCTGGATGTGCTGGTGGAGATGTCTTTAGGTACTTGAATTTTTTAGTGGCTTTTGCATGTGTTTTGTGCGCTGACGTGTATTCCCAGCATGCGGCGTTCAATAATATTTGTCGACTGAATGAGTGAGTGCAACTAGAATGTTGTTCTGGCCTCTTCAGTGGTTCACGTTGCCCGTCCAAGATGCTGGTAGACGCGCTTTTTAAAATCCAAGCATTGCAGTGTTTGCTGGTTTGATTGAGACGTGCTAGAAAAAGAATAGTAGGGAAGGTCATGGGGATAAAAAGGTGAAATGATGATGCGGGCGGGGCCTAAGAACAGCAAGTGGGGCACCGAGGCTGCACGGTGGGTGGCACCAGCTTCTAAAGAGCCGGCGCTGGACTTAGCCGCAAGTCCCCTGGCTGAGCTGTCCGGAGAAGAAGAACCTAGAGCTTGCTCCCCAGTCCTCCGCCAGCTTACAAAGCACCTGGCAGCTATTAAATGCAGGTTCTGGTTCAGCACGTGTGGGCGGGCGTTGCTCACAGGCTCCCAGGTGCTGCTGGTCTGCAGACCACACTCTGAGTAGCAAAGGCCACGAGCGTACTTCCAGTAGCGAGGCCCAGGACGATTTTCTGGGCCCCCAGGCCTTGGGGTCAGGAACAAGGAGAGACGCTGGCCAGTCTGTGAAGCTGCTGGCCTGGCCTGCTGTTGACTCAGCGGTCGAGTCCCCTTTGCGGACAGGGGCGCCGCCCAGCCCAGAGCAGACACAGGACGGGGCGGCATCGGGAGCCTTGAGGTCGGCCTGCGAGGGAAGGCAGGCCCGGAGACCTGGGTGGCGGGTGACGCCGTGAGTCAGGAGCAGGGGTGCTAGGAGTGAATGTGGTTTAAATCCTGCTCTGCCGCCAACCAGCCGTTCGACCGTGTGCGCGTTACTTCACTTCCCTCGGCCTCGTTTTTGAATTTCAGTCTGAAGTGGTGGAGAGAAGTCGACAGTTTGTGATCAGGAGTCTTTATTGTTGTTACCGTCATCGTTATTACAGCCAGTACTCACTGAGCGTTTCCTCCGTACCAGAGGCCGCGCTGCGTACTCTCGCTGTGTGAATTCTTTTACTCCTTACGGAGGCAACGCGAGGCGGGTGCAGCGCCCCGTATGACAGAGGAATAAGTCACTTTCCCCACGCCCCGTAGCCAGCGGGTGTCCTTGGACGTGGGCAGTCTGACTCCGGGGCAGCTCTTCTAACCCCACACGGCACACTGTGTCTCAGGAGGGTGGGTGACAAGGCAGGGTGGACACGGGGGACACCAGGCGTCTAGCTAGGAGGACG
Source organism: Neophocaena asiaeorientalis asiaeorientalis (assembly GCF_003031525.2). NCBI lineage: Eukaryota > Metazoa > Chordata > Mammalia > Artiodactyla > Phocoenidae > Neophocaena > Neophocaena asiaeorientalis. The sequence goes on from NW_020175024.1 coordinate 1,161,907, forward strand.
GGTCTGTTACCCAGGGATAAATCAACTTTCCCTCCAGAAAACAGAGTAAAAGAGAACAGTCCCAGCAGGGAGGGCTTCCTGGAGGTGGAAACTTGTAAGCCAGGTCCCGTGGTGAGAGACAACCCGTGGGGTCATTTGCTGCCCTCCAGGGGCCCCAGCCCTCTTCCCCAGGTTGGGGTGTCAGGGTGGCCTCGTCCGTGCCCCAGACTCTGCCTCACCTGGTCACCAGGTGAAGTGGCCGCCACTCTGGTCTGGAGGAGGGCAGGGCACACACAAGTACACACGCCCTGGTGCAGCCTGGGACCAAAGCGCCCCCTTGGGACCGTCATCCCTCTGCGGGTCAGCACAGTCAGGGACTTTGGTCGGCCTCTCTGGGCCCTTCCCCACCTTCCCTCCCCCAGGCCTCCTGGCGGAATCCGAGAGCCTCTCCTTCTGGATTCTCTTTGTGCCCGGGGTCTGATTTCACCTGCTTCCAGGCCAGTGGGGCCGCTGCCCCGCCTCTGTTAGGGCCCTGCCGGCATCCCGCATCCCTGTGGCTCATCCTGCAGCCCCACGACGCTGCCTCGAGGCTTTTTGCGCCTGTGGGGCAGCGTGCTTCACACGGCGGGGGGCAGAGGGGGGCAGGGTCGACACTCCTGGGAGCAGCCGCGGCCCAACGGCTCCCAAAGCTCTCCAACAAGGTGGAGCCCGGTGCCCATGGCCCTTCCCCAGTCCTCTCCCAGTGCTTCCCAGGACCTCTGCCCACATAAGCTGCTCGCGTTGGCATCCTAGTCTCAGGGTCTGCTTCCAGCCCCAGGCAGGGGCTTCCCGGAGAGCCACCAGCGCCCCTTCCCTGCCTCCTCGGTCCCCAGTGAGGGCCCTTAGTCCTAAGCGCTTTGCAGGGGCGCCTCTTTGGATCCAGCAGGGAAAGTGGCCGTACCCGTCCCGTCTCCAGGAGACGATCCCTAACCACGGGGTGGCCTGACGCCCTGCAGGCACTGCTGCTTCCTCCAGCCCTTCTCTCTGTGCACAGATCTAGCTCTGTTTTTACTGTACGCAGTCCTTTCGGGAAGTAGGCGCAGGTGTAAACAAAGAGCAGCAGCCATGACACATCCTTTGCAGGCACTTGGCCATGGGGCGAGCGCTTTCCATAAGGAGCTTGTCGACGGGCAGCTGCTTCCACTGCGAGGGGACTTCGGTGCCTTTGCCCGGCTGGCATCCCTGTCAGGTGGCTTTGGAATAAACGGGCAGGGAGGAATTAGAAAGGCAGCTAGCTGCCCGCCTACAGATCCTTGAAAGAGTAGCTCCTTTTTCTTCCTCATTAGGGTCGATTTGGGACCCTGGTCAGGACCCAGGAACGGGAGGGGAGGGCAGGAAGCTGGCACCCACCCCCCACGCCTGGGCCTGGACAGGGTGCTCGCCTGCAGGCTCAGCGCCGGGCTCTTTGGCAAGGCTTCTGACCAGTGACCTTCCTGAAAAGCAAGGGGGCAAGGGGGGACTCTGGGGACCAGGGTGGGGCTGTGGACAATGCAGTCTCCAAAGAGTACACAGCCCAGCTCTGGGGGTGTTTACTCTTCTTCCTCGGCGACCGTGACCCTGGCATCCAGGCTTTAGGGCTTCCTAGGCCCAGGTTCACATCTTGCCTGTGATGCTTGGGAGCTCCGTGACCTTGGCGTCGTCGCTGGCCCAGGTGTCTTGGGGGGGAGGGGTCCAGGAGCACCCCTGAAACATTAGCTTCAGGGAAGTCCTGCACCGTCTCCCTCGCTTCTAGCCAGACGTCCAGGAAACACTTGGGGGCCCTCAGAGCCCCGCCCCTGCCCCACCCCTGTCTTTCCCCCTCGGTGGCAGGGCGGTTGCCACATGGTTAGAAGCGTGTGTGTTGGGGCCTCTGTGTGTCGTCTTCCTGCGGATGGACATGCCCAGCTGGCAGTTGGCGTGTGTCTGTGGACCGCAGACGCCGGCCCGCGCATCACGTCCTCGTCCTGGCGGTGCCGAGCACCTTTCAGCCTCTGGGGTTTCTCACCAGGGGACGGGCTTCCGGAGACAAAGTTCAGGCCGTGCGGTGCCCCGAGAGGGTGGGCCCAGGGCCCCAGCACGAGCTGCCTCTGCGCTGGCCGGTGGGCACTGACGCAGCTGCCAGGTGCGGGTGTCCTGAGGACTAGAGGGAGTTCCTCGTACAGCGCTTAGAGCGGGGCCTGGCTCCCGGTGAGCCCCGGAGGAGGGCTTGTTCCAGGAGGAGCATGCCCAGTGGACGCCGGGAGCATTCTACAGGTGGAGCTTGAAAGGACATCAGCTTCTCAGGACGGTCGGCGGGCAGAGACTCTGGACCCGGGCCCCCGGTGTTCCAGCCACCCCTGGGAACCTTAGCTCCTCGCTCCTTTTAAGACTTTCTGCGTTTCCTCCTTGGCTGAGAAGGACAAGCAGCCCTGGCTGAAGCACTGTAGTGCCTGCAGCTGCCACAGACGGGCTTAAAGACACCGCGATGCCACCTCCATTTACGGGCCTCGTTCTGAAAGTAGCCGGTCAGAGAAGCAGCAGAGAAGCGCACGGCAGTGGGAAGGGGTCCGTTTGCTTGACCAAAGTGGCCCTTTAACTGGATCTCGTGGTGGGGTTGGGCTTCACCGGTGCTCAGGGGGGCCGGGGGGCAGCGGCTGCCTCTGCCCCTCTGCTGTGTCCCCCTCCCCTGTGCTGCCGGCGAGGCCCCTCCCAGCCCGAGCCTTTCCCTTTCTCCCCCTCCCCTGGTTTCGGGATCGGCCCCCACCCAGGGCCCCCCTAACCGCCTTCACTCCCCCGAGACGGGCCGAGCTCTGCACTGTCTGCGCTGGAGGATAGCGTATAAGCCATTAAGCTCATGCCGTGTGAGTCCAGCAACCAGAATGATAAGACGCCAGGTTATTCTGTGTTTTCTCAACTGCCTCTTCCCTTCGGTTTGCATGGTGGTGAGTTAGATTCACATGCCATTAAGACGGCTGTGCATTATTTTTAATAGAAGGATGGCGGGCCCGGTGCGTGATGAAGTCTCCTCGTACGAGGCTGATGGAGGCTCCGTTCACACGTGCTGGGCCGGGCAGTGGATGGGCACTGCGGTGACATGACTTCCTGCTGTCTGCTCACCTCTGTGCCCCTCCCCTCCCGCGTCATCTTCCCACAAACCAGGCGAGCCGACGATTACGTTGAATTACAGACGCAGTGGCCACATGCTTTGGCTCAAGCTCCTCCGGGTGCACTGTGTCCCCAGGTCCTTGGGGACGGATGGGGTGAAGTGACGGGCAGGACGCTGGCCCTTCCCGCAGGAGCGCCAGGGGGCAGCCAGCCTCCACCTGTTTTAGGGCCTCTGTGCCACCCCATATGCAAACTTCCCTTTCAGCTTCGCCGCCAACCTTAAAAACACAGGTCAGGGCTTCCCTGGTGGCGCAGTGGTTGAGAGTCCGCCTGCCGATGCAGGGGACACGGGTTCGTGCCCTGGTCCAGGAAGATCCCACATGCCGCGGAGCGGCTGGGCCCGTGAGCCATGGCCACTGAGCCTGCGCGTCCGGAGCCTGTGCTCCGCAACGGGAGAGGCCACAACAGTGAGAGGCCCGCGTACCACAAAAATAAAAAAACAAGAAAAACACAGCTCATTTTATAGACTACGTGGATGTGTCCCCGGGTGTCAGGGGCCCAAGCGCCAGCCTCAACCTTGCCAGTTGCTGCACGTCTGGCGCCCCCCGGGGCCGCCAGAGGCCCCGGCCCAGGGCAACCTCGTCCTCGCATGGTGGTTGCCCTGAGACATCCTACACGAGCGTGGACTCATGGAAGCCTCATTCACTCACTCATTCACTCAACAAACGTTTTGAGCCCCTGCTGTGTACCGGGCGCTGTTCTGGACACTGAGGACGCGGCAGTGACAGTGAGGCAGGAAGTAAACGAGAGTGTGCGTCGGGGGCTGCGGACTGGGACCACAGAGCAGGTGTGGGGTCCACAGAGTCGTCGGGCGGGGGCTCAGGTTTGCCCAGCCGGGAAGGAATGAACAGTGCATCTGCGGGCAGAGAAGGCCGGGGAGAGGGGCGCGCCCGCTGGTCCAGGGACAGCAGGGCCCTGTGGAGCCGGGGGAGATGCGAGAGAGCGGGCCGGCCTTGCAGGCCGCGGAGAGGACTTTGCCTTTCCGTCTGCGTGAGATGAGAGATCATTGCAGATGTTGAGCAGCACAGTGACTTGCTCTGACTTGCGTTTTTGAAGGATCCCTTTATTCCTCTGGTAAAAGAACAGACTGTGCGGAGGTCAGGGTAGAGTGAGGGCGACCCATGAGGAGCTGTCGCAGTAATCCAGGCAGGAAGCGTTGGTGGCCGTGGGGGCGGGCCCCCTTCTCTACATCGTGACCGTTCTTTGGGTGGAGAATGTGAAGCTCTCACACCTAAACCATCTCAAGCTGTAACTGAACGTTAGTTAGAATTCTTCCTGTTGCAGGTGATAGAAACCAAACTCAAACCGACTTAGACTAAAAAATAAAATCCTGGTGTGGGTCAGGCGTGGTTGGATCCAGCATCTCAGGAAGGGCCTCTCTTCCCACGGTTCGTCTCGGCTCTCCTGAGGTGGCAGAGCCACTAGTCCAGGTTACAAGTGGTGGCTCCTCCCCCGTTTGCTTCATGTACTAGCTGGAGTGGTCGCTGAACAGAGGTTCCCGCATCTGTTAGTTGATTATCCAGCGGCACAGGGATAAGATTCTGAGCATTTTTAAAAAATGACGCTAAGCTAAAAGGTCACCTCTCCCCCACCTTCCGGAGGCTCCCCGTGAAGAGTGAATTGTCAGCACGTTCGATGGGAAACATGTTCGGTCCCCTGCCTTCCACTTGGCTTCCCACAACTACCCCTGACGGTGTTTTCTCTCCTTCGTAGAATTCCAGTGCCGACCATCGAGTTCGACTGGATCTGGGCCTCTGGGACAAATTCAGTGAACTGGCTACCAAGTGCATTATTAAGATCGTGGAGTTTGCTAAACGTCTGCCAGGCTTCACTGGCTTGACCATCGCAGACCAAATCACCCTGTTGAAGGCGGCCTGTTTGGACATCCTGGTATGTGACCTGAGCCCGCCATCAGGGTGGGCAGGGAGGAGGGGTTGAGGCACCCTGGATCCCTAGCCTCTCCTTCTGTTGCCCAATGGCCAGAGGTGTCCCCGGAGCTGGACAGAAGCTTCGTATTCTCTCCCCAGTGTGGGCGCCCCTCTGTGTGGCCTGGGAAAGGGCCCCAAAACCCTTCAGTGCCACACTGTGGCTCCAGGGCCCTGGAGGGGTGAGGCGCATCCCAGCCCGGCCTCTGCAGGCCCCGGCCCCAGTGCCGGTGTCGTCGGGCAGGGAAGCACTAGAGGTGGCAGGGGCGTGTCCCGCCTGGGGAAGTGTGTGCTGGGCCTCTGGAGGAGGTGGGGGGCAGCCCCCAGGGATGCGTCACAATGTAGGGAAGGTAAGATGAGCTTTTGAGGTGCTTTAAAAGCGTAGGTTTTTCTTTTTATTACGTCTTTCATAGCTTTGGGTATAAACAGTTCTGCAAAGCAAATACTGTAACTGGACGCACGCACACACGCCTCCCACAGTCCCTCTCGGGAGGAGAGGGGGCTCAGGATGGGGCAGTTGTGCAGGAAGCTCGAATGTTTGTATCTTTTCACCGGGAACCGGATCTCAGGAGGAGTGGTAACGGTTACTCTGTAACCTACAGGGGCCGGGGGTCACGAGAGTATCTGTGATACTTTTCTTCTCATGAAATCAGAGGGTCTTGGATGGACCTAGGAACATTCAGAAAAGATGAAACATCAGAGCAGCATTAATCTGTCACATACGGGGACTGCCCTGGTGGTCCAGTGGTTAGGACTCTGTGCTTCCACTGCA
>NW_020175025.1:0-10952 GCF_003031525.2 Neophocaena asiaeorientalis asiaeorientalis
TGAATGAGTGGACTACTAAGGAAGGACCCTACAGTGAAGTCGCAAGTAACTACAGTAAATTTTCTTCCCACGCTTAGCCAAAGGGACAGTCAGCCATTTACTGCTGTTACTGTGCATTTGCTTTAAGGACACATGCTCTTAAGCCAGAGCTCAAAAAACTTTCCCTGGAAAGGCCCAGATGACCAATATTTGAGGCTTTGCAGGCCTTTCAGTTTCCGATGGAGCTACTCAGATCTGCACTGTAGAACAAAAGCTGCCACAGACACAGCATGGCTGTCTTCCTATAAAACTTTATATAGGGGCAGGGACATGTGTATTTCAAATACTTTTCACATGCTGGGAAATACGATTCTTCTCTGGATTTTTTTTTAACCATTTGACTATGGAAAAACATTCTTAGCTTGCAGGTCATGCAGAAACAGGTTCGTGGACCACAGTTTACCAATCCCCACTGTAAGCTAATGGAATCACTAGGTCCCCAAAAAGAGCACTGAGTGGAAAGTCAGCAAAGTGAGGTGGCAGGCATTCCTAAGGTCTTCTGCCAAGCATAACCCCAAAGCCGATGCCTTTTAACATAGTGGTTTTCAACCTTGGTTGCACACTGCAATCATATGAAGAGTTTTAAAAATATGATTGCTTGGGTCTGCCCCCAACTCTGTTTTAATTGTTGTGCATGTAGGCTGGTGCTAGTGATTTTTTCAATCTTTCCAAGTGACTCTAGTGTGTAAACAATGTTGAGAACTGCCTGAACAATTTAAATGATGAGGGTGCAAGTATTTTACAATATTTAGTTTAAAAATCTTATAATTGTGGTTTTGGAAAAATAACATTCCAATAATGAATACATAGAATATTCCAATCAGAGTAAATACATAACTGTGCTGGAAAGTATGAAATAAGAATTCCCATGTAATAAATGGAGAATGCTCTCCTTCAAGGAAGGAAAGAAGGAAGGGAAGGAACGAGGGAGGGAGGGAGCGAGCGAGGGAGGGAGGGAATGGGAAAACACAGCGGTAAGGCAGGGGCCCCCAGTGCTAGGGTCAGGGAGGAAGGCTAAACCACTGATGAGCCCAGAGCCAGGTATGGGTTAAAGCCAAGCACCCAGGAGCGCAGGGCTGACTCGACAGTGAAGTCTTCCCTTCAGGAGACAGTCACAACACAGAGTAAGCATGGAAGGGACAGAACAAACGCAACACATGGAGTGATTGGTACTGAGGGACAGGAAAAAGAGAAAAGGCTGGAAAAGACCTAAAGATAGTATTTCTCTAGGGAGATAACGGAGTGGTAAAGGTTGAAATTATATCCACTGTAAAAGAAAAGAACACTGACCAGGAAGATGGCTGATTGAACAGGAGGTTGGAATTTCACTTCCTCCTGAAACTTGATTAAAACAACATTAAAGGTAAACAAATCAATACAATGGTATATTACCCAGCAATAAAAAGGCAAGAACAGGGGTGGATCTCAAGAAAAAAAAATTATGCTAAGTTAAAGAAGCCAGACACAAAGGAGTACAGGATGTGTGATTCCATTTATACTGAATTCTAGAGCAGGAAAAGCTAATATATGGAAATGGAAAGCAGATCAAAGTTTGCATGGGACCAGAGGAAGAAGAAGAGATTAACTGGGAACCTTTAGGGAGTGTAGTATGTGTTCTATAACTTGATTAAGCTGGTGGTTAGCCTTATCCCCTGATTTTTACATGTAAGGAACCGCAGATCTGGAAAAGTTGGGTGAGTCATGTAAAGTGTTGCAGCTTATTAATCAGTGAGGAGATACTCATATCTGCTTATCAATGATAAATTGTCCTTGTTATGCTGCGTAAGGAGCCAACAGGTATAGTGCTTCACCCTAAGCACCTGGAAAGACGCTGACCCAGACACAAACATCTTTTTATACAAGCAAAGCATAGATCTGAACGAATAACTATTGTGCATTCCAGTCATCCATTTATAAACATAGTTGACACTCTCACGCATTCCTTTGCCTTGACTTCTTAATGTTTATAATTACACATAAAAACATAAACATTCATTAATATCTTCTTCTGAGGAACCATAAAAACATTAACATTCATTAATATCTTCTTCTGAGGAACCATACTGTAATATACAGTTTTATACCCTGAGTTTTTTTTTCTTTCACATTGTATCATGCGGTGTCAGGAATATTCTATCTTGCTTTTTGTAACCTAACACTTAAACCCAAAATGTTTCTTGAACAATGATGCTTTTTCTTTTTTTGAGCAGCGTTTGGAAATGGGAACTTCAGCACCCCCACCCCCACATTAATCCTTCCACATGCCTTTTTCAGGCTCTGAACTTTTAATTTTGGTCCCCTTAAACAGTATGTCAAGTTGCTTCTCACTGGGGCTGCCCGGTTTTACTATTGCCACTTTACAAGATACATTAGTAGCTGACACTGCAACCTGCCCCCATACAGCCGTCCATCTTCCTTTTCATAACAACAAATGCTACACATTCACCCCTTACTGAACACCAGATACTGTATTAAGCACCTGACCTAGGAATAGCTAACTTATTTGTAGTGCTCATTAGGTCACAGGCACTTCTCCAGGGGCTTTCCATGTATTTCCATATACCAACTCAATTCTCACAATTACCTGATGAGGTAGAAACTATTACTGTCTTCACTTTGGCGAGGCAGGGGGGCAGAGGAACTGAGTCACCGTAAGGTCAAAGTTACTTGCCTTGGACCATAGAATTTAGCACCAGTATTCAAACTCTGATCGATCTTACCTCAAATCTTTTGCCCATAATCATTAATGTGTGACTCTGTGTTCAGACAGAAACGAGCACTGGGATGGGACTCACAAAGTCAGGTAGGCAGTGATGAGTGTGGGGTCTGGGACCAAGGTGCCCTGAACTCCAGCCTTCTGTCTGAGAGGCCTATTGCTGCACGCTGTTGCCCTGTACTGTCTCTCCTTTCTCAGACTGTGTGGGAACTGTTTCTCTGGTGTTCAAACTGAAGGTGAAGTAACAGAGACAGACAAGCTACACATGGAAAGAAAGGAAGGTTTCCAGAGGGTGTGTGCATATGGCCAGGATGAATTCAGTCCTTAGAGACATTTTTCATTTGTGTTTCATTCTCTTCCCAGTGCTCACCCTCATTTTTCTGGCCCCTACATCCATCCTTTGGCCTTTACTCTCTGTATGTCAGGTACTCACGTCCCTTCTTTTCCACCTGTGCTTGATTCCAAGGACAATCATTTCTACCCCTCTTCTGACAATAGCAGTCACTCTGGTCCCATCGTCCTTCTGTGCCAAAGAGCCTGTAAAGCACAGCCATGTAGCTGTAGGTAAATATTTAGGCAGGAAATATTTTGTATGATAAATTCAAAAAGGGAAATGCCTGGGTCAAAGTATAAGAATGACTTCTGAATGGTTTAAGCATACTGTAGGCAATTAGGCTCTCATACACTGTTAACGGAAAGGCATATTGCTGTAACTATCATCACACGTCCTTAGAAAACTATGTCTTACATTGAAAACTATTGGTGTGGTTCTTCTGGGAAGCTGAAGAGCAGGGACTCAAGTCCTGGACCTACCCTGAAGCCCAAGCTGTGCTCCACTGGGTTCTTTGGCCTCCACCACTGGGGATGCTCTATAACCCTGGTCAACCCATGGGTATTGTTCCTTTTTTTTTTTTTTTGGTACACAGAACTCTATCACAGTACTTGCATTATTTAAAGAAATCAGTCAAACAACAATATGAAAAGAATCATTAAAGAGCATATTAAGACTAAGACCAAGAAGCAAACACTGGTCATATGTAATACAGTGAGTTCCAGAAAATGTAGAGTAGGATCCAGTTTGGGGGCCAGTGCATTTACCAACATGATTTGGAATACATGTATCTGTAACCTAGTTATAAAAGCTTATAATGCAAAATATTAACACACTCCCATGCACACTCACACTTTTCTCTTCCTCTGAGAAATAAGCCATGCTTACTGTCTGTCACAAAGCTGAGCACCCACAGTCATGCCTGTGGGTATGGAACTTTCTTCCCCCACCCACCAGATATCCTGGAAGAAGCTGTGTCTGCTGGATTCAAGGAAAGTTTCTCCTTGTTTCTGTGTCCCCACTGTTTGCAAAAGCCTCCCTTCCTGTGATCAGAAAAGCTGTAGTATTAGTCTTCGTCAACAGGGAGGGGCTTAGCTCTATTTCTAACTGTACATGAATGAAAAATATTAATTTTGCAAAAACAAGAATCAACACATGCTAGTTTTACAAGCAGGTTATGAAACAGATTTGCAGTCCAGTTTTTCTTTTTTTTTTTTTGTCTGAAATAAATAGATGTGGGTGGAAATGATTGAGATCTGCGAATTCTCAAATGTGGCTTTGTTGATGATCACAAGTCGCCATTACACACATTCATTTAACAGATATTAATTAGTTGTTATTCTAAGCCAGGTATTGCCAGCCCAAAGGGATTTCTAATCTGCAAACCCTGTGATCCAGAGAGATTTCTCCTCTACTTCAAGACAGATATCTCCACTTGGTCTGAAGTACCTGGACCCACCCAAGTAGGAGCAACTAGCACCTGGTCACAAAACATCATCCCAGGTCTGCTCACAGAAATCTGTCCCCAAGACCTGAAAGCTCACCATTAAAGGAGAACCAGTGCAGTAGCTGGAGGAACACTTAGGATGTGGAGGGAGACTGATAGGTGAGGGCACAATCCCCCTTCTGCCACTTACTTGGCTGAGAATCGTGGAAAATTTATTGTATCTAACCCCTGTGAGCCTGAGAAGGGACCGTGGATACAATCGTCATGGGGTGTTTGTGAAGAGGTCAAAGAAATCTAGTGAGTCTGCCGATCACTGAGCAAACATTGGTTGCTGCTGGGCAAGTGTTGGCTTGCTTCTCACCACGTTCTCTCCCTACCATAGTGGGGATGCTGTTGCCATGTACTCAGTGGCATAGCCATGATGTAGGTAGAATTCCAAAATGACACAGGAAGTCACCATATGAATACACATGATGTCATAAAGGATACTAACGACTACTTCATCGTGGGAGGATCAGCTCATAAGTGGTGGAGCCTGAGGGGCAACCCAGGCAGCCTGAGCGGAAGGCACTAGTTGCTTTATAATACTCCTGTGATCACATTTGATTCTGGCAGCACGACTGTGAGACAGGAATCAGATTGAGTTGCAAATGTTCAGTAAGTGAATGTATGCGTGTTCATGTGAGCGTGTGTGTGGGCGCGCGTGTGTGTGTGATGACCCCTCTGTGGCTTTTGATCGCATACCCACTCTCCTGGAAGAGTTCCAAAACAAGGCAATGCCTGAGATTCCTACGTCTGAATCACCTTGATGAGGGAGGTCTCTAGCCCTGTTCAGGCACCCGACGTAGTTGGTCAGCTGGGGGACTGCGGTAGCTGTTATATAGCTCCCTTTTACGCTTTCCCCTCGGCAACGTTATTTCGGAAGGAAAGTGGGTTCTTGCAAATGACTCTGACTCTTCCTATACACCGTACGTAGACCACATGCCCTTACTGCTCCCTTTAAAATGTGAATTTTTCCCTTTCATTGCTGGATTTTCCTGAAAACGAGTTGGTTGCCCGGCATTCTCCAAAGGTCACCAATAAGGTTCCTCTTTGTTGTTGTTATTGTTGATGAGTGTCATTATGAACTCCTGGCCTTTGAACATGTTGGTGGGCTTCAAACCACTGTTATGTGGTGTTGAGAAGAGGAGTGAAATGATTTGACTTGCTCTCTGCTGCTGGGTTGAAAAGAGACAGGTAAGGGAGCCAGGATGAAAGCAGAGGGGCCAGCTGGACAGCAGTACAGTCCAGGAGGTAGCTCTTGGTATCTTGGCCAGGGTGGTGGTAATGAAGGTGGTGAGAAGTGGCTGGCTTCTGGACATACTTTGAGAGAGGGGCCGAGAGAATCTCCTGACCAGTTGGATGTGGAGTGTGGGAGAAAGAGAGCACGCCAGGCCCCCTCCGAGGTTTGGGGACTGAGCAAGTGGCATTTGTGGGTCAAATGCCCTATCTGTGTTTCCTTTCACTTCCAGTGCCACACACGGAAAGTCCCAAGGTTGTGAGTAGCAGGATTGCCCTGACAGCGGGCCACACAGGGAAAGCGAGGGCTCCCCAGAGGAGTTCATCTGAGGCCTGGTCGTAATCACTCCATCGTGGAGTGATCGGCAGTGGGTGGATCTTTGCTCATAAGCATGCCCTGAGACAACATGGAATAGTTAATGTACAAAAGGCACAGCACACAAACCTAGAGAACCTTAAGTATTACAACCCAAAGGAAGCTGGTTTCTAACAGTGTAATTACCATAATCCTCCCTCCCCACAAGCCACTAGTATGATTATCTGCTGGTTCACTGTTTCAGTGGAATGCGTTAAAAATAAAATATCCTTAGTGAATCCACCCATGGGAGAGAGAATTGACACGATCTTATTTCTGCAGGTGCGGAAAAACTTCCAAATCTTTTCCCATGGTGAATTAGATATGCTGGAGGGGAGAATTTGTGGGTGGAGGGGTGAACAGCAACACAACTGCTAGGAGTGAAGACAAGGTGAGGTATACCCAGGACACTTTCTAAGCATGCCTGTAGCTTCAGTATCCAGTACAGTAGATGTCAGAGTAAAGAAAATGAACAAGAGCCAAAGAGAGGCCTTACAGAATGGTGAAAGGATCAGTACACCAGGGAGATATAAAGATCCTAAATATGTACACACCAAACAATGGAGCCTCAAAGTACATGAAGGAAAAACTGGTGGAGCTGAAAGGAGAAAGAGCCAGATCTATAATTATAGTGGGGGCTTTCCACACCCACCTCCCCCTTAGCAAGTGACAGAATTACTAGAGAGAAAATCAGCAAGGATATAGGAGACCTGAATAACACAGTAAACTAATGAGATCTGCATGACATAAATAGAACAGTCTGCCCAACAACAGCAGAGTACAGTTTTTTTCCCCGAGGGTCTCTGTAACATTCACCAAGTTAGACCATCTCCTCGACCATCAGACAAACCTCAATAAATTCAAAAAGAATTGAGGGACTTCCCTGGTGGTGCAGTGGTTTAGAATCCGCCTGCCAGTGCAGGGAACACACATTCAAGCCCTGGTCAGGAAGATCCCACATGCCGCGGAGCAGCTAAGCCCATGCGCCTCACCTACTGAGCCTGGGCTCTAGAGCCCGCGTGCCACAACTACTGAAGCCCGCATGCCTAGAGCACATGCTCCGCAACAAGAGAAGCCACCACAATGAGAAGCCCGCGCACTGCAACCAAGAGTAGCCCCCACTCGGTGCAACTAGAGCAAGGCCGCGCGCAGCAACGAAGACCCAATGCAGCCAAAAATAAAAATAAATAAATTTATAAAAACAAACAAACAAACCGGTTCTACGTCTGGGTGACAGTGCATGTGGTATGCATGTATATTTACAAGCATTTCTAACCTGGTTCTGTGACATTGTGATCTTGTAGCTGAGCATGTACGTATGCTTGTGCATATGTATCAGTTTGGCAAGCTGAGTGTGGGAGACAGAGGGTCGAGCCTCTGGAGACCTTGTCTGAGGGGTAAGCAGTGTGTGCGCTGGGTAGGATCTCCTGGAAATTTAAAAAAGGAAGATCATCTCTGACACCCTGATTATGTGGAAGAGAGTTTGACTGGAGAGAAAGAGTATTTAGGAAATCCGTATTATGCACACCCATAAGAAATCATGCCAGTGGAACCTTCTTTAGAAGCCCTTTCAAGCTCAGTAGGAGGCCGGAAAAGAACAGGAAAAGGTTCCTCCTGCAGCCTAAATTCCCTGTTGTCTGTCCTCTCTCCCATCGCTTCTTTTCATCCTTAGATTCCTTATGGGATAAAGTATGACAAAACATGGCTAATGAACTCAGTCCAGAGCCATTGCAGTGTCCCTTTCACTGCAGTGGACATAAGAAAGAATGCTGAAGCCAGACGCATGGGCATAGGGAAGGGGGAGAGAGAGACCTGGTTCTGCAGGGTCCGTTTTCTTCTGATACTATTGCTGTTGCATTCAAGCCCTGTAGTTCCACTTTATGCAAAGTGGGGCTCGGTTCTTTGTCCAGGAAGCTAGCACTGCCTCTGCACTGATGGATGTCAGCTGCAAGATTCGTGATGAGGAGAGCCGAAAGGTGTGTCGAGGGCGTTACGTGTACCTCGTCCTGAGGAAGGAGTACAGGCCAGGGGCTGGTTGTCTTCTTTGGAACTAGAGGTCCTGGTGCTTACCCCACCTCTTCTTCCTGGAGATACCTGTCTTTGTCAGCCCCTCCGCTGTTCCCTACTCTGTGCGGGATAAGTTGAAGCCAGAAGAAATTGAGCAGCTAAAGGTAATGCAGACTCACGGCGAGTAGTGTGCCAGCGCTCAGACCCAACTCTCCTTCCTCCAGACCCCCGTCCCCCTCGCCCCCGATTTCCCTGCCACCACCACAGCCTCAGAGCGGCTCTCTCCATCTCTCTCTCCGCAGCTGACCTTGAGCAAAGGATTTGATGTCTCCAAGCAAGCTCTTGACCTCCAGAGGCTCTGCCTTGACCCAGGTACGGCTGACAGCAGTAATTCTAGGGCGGGCGAGGGCAGAGGGGTCTTCCCGGAGGGAGACTTAGGGATGGTGACGCGGGGAGGGGCTGGTGCTGGCCCCACACCCCACTCAGCCATCCTATTCCCTCCCCTCTCCTTCCTGAAGACTTGGTGTGCTATGATATTGATATATTTGTGAATCGAAGAAGCTGCATGGCTGCCACCCTGCAGGTCATCGAAAAGAATTTCCCTGAGGTGAGGCTGTAGGCCCAGTGCTGGTATTAGGGTAGGGGGTGGAAGAGATGGGGTGGAGGGCAGATTTGTCTCCAAGGTCCTAGATAGTAACCTTCACTCTACCTCTTCTTGCCCCAAAGCTGTTGTCCTTGAACTTGAGCAGCAACAAACTATATCAGCTGGATGGCCTGTCTGACATTATACGGATGGCCCCCACGGTCAAGATCCTGAACCTCTCCAAAAATGAGGTGAGAAGAGGGAGCCAGGTCAAAGTTGGGTTGAGAGTTGGGGGGGGCATGTTAGTGGCCATCAGAGTGATGACAGGAGGCAGGTGAAGGTACCTGTGTGGGAGGGAGGGGTCTGGGGGTGCAGGGATCCGGATGTCCCTCTTCCCCTGGGATTCCTTTTCCCACTTCCGCCCCATATTTCTCAGCTGACCTCTGTGTGGGAGTTGAGCAAGATGCAAGGGCTGAAGCTTGAAGAGCTGTGGCTGCAAGGGAACCCATTGTGTGACACCTTCCCAGACCAGTCCACCTATGTAAGGTCAGTGTGAACACCCTGTCACCCTTCTTGGTGACCTTCACCCATGGGAGCCTAGACTATCTGTGACAGTGCCCCTTTGCCAAAGGTGGCAGCCCTGGTCTTCTGGGAGGATCACAGGCCCCACCTTCTGCTTTCTCTGTGCCTATCACCGGTGAGGAGTTTCCTTCCCCTGACCTGCTCACCTCTGCAGGCGCTCTGGGGTCTGTTTCCAGCTCTCTGTGCCCAGCTATATTCCAGCAAGGCCTCCCAAGAGTGTGCCCCAGGAAGCAGGGCTTCTCCTCCTCACCAGGACCAGGAGCGACCAGCCTTGATCCAGATGCTGGCGCCCTGGACTGAGAAGGGTCCTCCTGTCCAGGGCTTCTTGCTGAGAGAAGCCTTCCTTCTTCGTGCTGAGATGGGGTTTGCGTCCCCCGTTCTGAGAGGGGCCCTCTTCCCCTTCCTCCAAATGGATCCCCCCTCCTCTCCCAGGCTGACACGGGGGCTTTCCTGCGCCATGCTGAGGGCTGAGGCCATGGGTGGCTGCTGTCATGACATCCATTCTGCTGGCCCAGTGCCAGGAGCTGGACCCTCCTTGGGAAAAAGCAGGGCTCCCTGAGTCAAGGGCCCAGATGTGGGCTCACGCCAGTGATCAGAGGGCTTCCTGAGGCAGGGGTGGAAGGCAGAGGGCAGAGGTGGTAGAGGAGACAGAAGGACAGGCCTCTCAGGGGCACTTCCCATCCCTCCCCGCACACATCACATCATCCCGCCTGGTCCTTCACAGGAGCCCTGGGCAGCCTGAGACAGGTATGATTCCTCAGATAAAGAACCAACTCAGAGAGGTGCAGGGGTCATCGGGAGAGAAGACGGTGATCTTCAGGGGGGGCCACGGATCCTCAGCCCCATACTGAGCTGGGACCTGACCCTTTCCTCCTTCTGGGGAAGATGTGACCCCATGGCTGCTCGGTTTCCCATGCCCAAGTCTGGCTGAGCTCACACAGGTGACAAAGTTTCAGCCAGCATCCAGTGGGCCCCCAGCCCAACATGTGCATATTTTCCATTCCTACCTGGTGTGTCTGGGCGATTCTGGGGCAGGTGAAGAGCCGCAACAAGTGTGCCGTTTCCCCTTTCTTCTCTCTTCTTCCCTGACCCCGACCACGGGAGAGCTTCTTTCCCTTCCCTTTGTTGCCTCTCTCTCCCCTGTCTCTGTGCCCCTATGTCTCTCTCATCTCTCCCTTCCTACCTTCACTCCCTTTCTGTCTTCATCCCCTCCATCTCCCTCCTTGAGCCCCACCTCACTCACCTCGCGGGCCCAGCATCCTGGGCCATCCCTGGGGGGTGTCGGGGTCTTGCCAGAGTGCTGGACCCCCAGTGAGGTAACAGAGCCCCGGGCTCCCACTCCATCCCCTCTTCTCCCCACAGCCTTCAGTGGGGCCCTGGAGGAAGGAAGGGAGGAGAAGGAAGCCCTGCAGCATGGGTTTGAAATGCTGGTCCCTGTGGCACTGGAGAAGGGAGTCCGAGTAGTCTGGGTGGGAGCTACCTAGGCGAAGGAGAGGAAGGGAGGGAGGGAAGGAATATTAAAGTGAAGGTACTGAGAGAGATGAGGAGACAGTGCCTTTCAGACAGTAAGATGACAGATGCTCAGTGCTCAACAGGCAAGTGGACCGAAAACCC
>NW_020175025.1:11249-26502 GCF_003031525.2 Neophocaena asiaeorientalis asiaeorientalis
GCCATGCTGAGGGCTGAGGCCATGGGTGGCTGCTGTCATGACATCCATTCTGCTGGCCCAGTGCCAGGAGCTGGACCCTCCTTGGGAAAAAGCAGGGCTTCCTGAGTCAAGGGGCCAGATGTGGGCCCCCGCCAGTGACCAGAGGGCTTCTGAGGCAGGAGTGGAAGGCAGAGGGCAGAGGTGGTAGAGGAGACAGAAGGACAGGCCTCTCAGTGGCACTTCTCATCCCTCCCTGCACATGTCACATCATCCCGCCTGGTCCTTTACAGGAGCCCTGGGCAGCCTGAGACAGATATGATTCCTCAGATAAAGAACCAACTCAGAGAGGTGCAGGGGTCATCGGGAGAGAAGACGGTGATCTTCAGGGGGGGCCACGGATCCTCAGCCCCATACTGAGCTGGGACCTGACCCTTTCCTCCTTCTGGGGAAGATGTGACCCCATGGCTGCTCGGTTTCCCATGCCCAAGTCTGGCTGAGCTCACACAGGTGACAAAGTTTCAGCCAGCATCCAGTGGGCCCCCAGCCCAACATGTGCATATTTTCCATTCCTACCCGGTGTGTCTGGGCGATTCTGGGGCAGGTGAAGAGCCGCAACAAGTGTGCCGTTTCCCCTTCCTTCTCTCTTCTTCCCTGACCCCGACCACGGGAGAGCTTCTTTCCCTTCCCTTTGTTGCCTCTCTCTCCCCTGTCTCTGTGCCCCTATGTCTCTCTCATCTCTCCCTTCCTACCTTCACTCCCTTTCTGTCTTCATCCCCTCCATCTCCCTCCTTGAGCCCCACCTCACTCACCTCGCGGGCCCAGCATCCTGGGCCATCCCTGGGGGGTGTCGGGGTCTTGCCAGAGTGCTGGACCCCCAGTGAGGTAGCAGAGCCCCGGGCTCCCACTCCATCCCCTCTTCTCCCCACAGCCTTCAGTGGGGCCCTGGAGGAAGGAAGGGAGGAGAAGGAAGCCCTGCAGCATGGGTTTGAAATGCTGGTCCCTGTGGCACTGGAGAAGGGAGTCCGAGTAGTCTGGGTGGGAGCTACCTAGGCGAAGGAGAGGAAGGGAGGGAGGGAAGGAATATTAAAGTGAAGGTACTGAGAGAGATGAGGAGACAGTGCCTTTCAGACAGTAAGATGACAGATGCTCAGTGCTCAACAGGCAAGTGGACTGCAAACCCTTAAAATCAGGAGCAGAGGTGGGCAAAGGGTGCTGCTGGATTGGCCAGAACACACTGATCTCTGTTTATGATATTACTGTTTTAACTCAAAGGAAGCATTGCAACCTTGAACTATCAACCACCTGTTCTCTATTTTTGGTTTTGGACAGGGCCATCAGAGAATGTTTCCCGAAATTATTATGCCTGGTAAGTGCCTACGAAAATCATTGTCTCTTACTAATGTCGGTGATCTCTGCACCTGCCCTCAAGCCCTTTGGGTCTTGCCTAGATCACATATTAGCATCAGAACCTTAACCATTAACCATTTTGGGGGACATGGACTCCTGAAAATGACATTGATATAGTTGTTGGAAAAATACCCATAAATACACACACACACACACACACACACACACAAGTTGCATATAACACTAGAGACTTCCAAGACCTCATGAAGAAGACATCCACTGTAAGCTCTCCCATGGAATTTCCCGGGCCCTTTCATACCTGACCTCTGACACTCACCCTCACACCTGACCTCTGACACTCACCCTCCTGAACCCATCTTTTTCCCCGGTAATCCAGGGACACTCCCCTGGTCTCCACTCCTGATTTCCTCTTTCCTTCTCCAGGATGGGCAAGAGTTACCCTCACCAATTAACATTGACGTTGACACTCCCTAGGTAATAAAGCCCTGCAAGGTGACGAAGAGTATCAAACAACATTTAGCGAGTTGCAGGAGAGGCTTTATCAGCCACACAATCTCAAATGCCTTTTGATTCCAGGAAAGCTATAAAGGATCTGAGACACTGAAGAGTCTAATCCTGCAATTCCTGCAGCTGTAAGTACCCTTGGGAGTCTGAGCAAGGGGAGGAGGGGTAGGACAGTTGCGGCCACCTAAGCACAGGTCTGCTCATCAGACTTCTCAAGTCTCATTTGAGGTCCAGACCACAGAGATCGACTGTCCTCATTACTCCCCCTCAGGTATTACTTGATCCATGACTGTGGAGACCAACAGCATCTCCTTGGTGCTTATCATGAGGAGGCCTGCTTCTCCCTGACGATTCTCTTCCACTCCAAGGATGCAGCCATGTGAGCATCACAGCCGAGACTCTGCTCCCGACCCATGTGGCTCCCCAGCAGACACAGGTAAGCTCCTACATACGCCCACCACCCACTCTTCCTCTTTGTCTCCTAGAAGCACCTTGTGCAAGTACTTCAAGGACAGCAGGAATTTAAAGAAGTTCAAGGACCCCCATGAGTGTGTGATGGGAAGACTGGGTGGGAAAGGTTGGTGAAGGGGTCAATCATAGAGGCCAGGGAGTGGCAGCCACTGACCTGTGTTTGCTTCCCCTCCCCTCACAGACCTGCGGGTCCAGCTGCTGAAGCACACAAAATGTTTCATTGTGCACACCCTCTGTGTGTTGCCCAAGACTCAGCATGACTTCAGCTCCTTCGTGGTGGACCTGTGGTTCCAGACAGTGACCACCTGCTTCCTCCCTCGGGCGGGCCCAGGAAGCCGCAGGTGGGTAGGAGGTGGAGGTGGTGACTGGGTGCCTGGGCTTTTCCCTTTTAGTAGATGATGCTCTGCTTCTCTGTCAACAGGGTGTTCAAGGAGGTGAGTGTGTGTCGACCCCCCTCCCCAGATGCTTCACTGCTCCCTCCCCCTGCCCAGGGTATGCAGGGCAGACAGGCGTGGGGACACAGGCTGTGGAATTTGGTGGCTCTCATCCCAGATCCTTACTCTGAGAACTTGGGCCGTTACTGAACCTCTCAGTTTCCTCATTTGCAAAATGAGGTAGTAGTATCCACCTCTTGGGCGGCTGTGAAAAATGCATCCCGTCAACTTGTGTAGTGGTCGTCAGGGGCCCTGTCACTGGGCGCAGACTGCTCCTACAGTTGCCCTCCCCATTCCCGACACCCTGGCCCCCGTGAACAACTGCCCTCTCAGCATGAGTGTCCAGTCACACCCTGACCGGGGACCGCCGTGTGAGCGTGTACAGCACATGCAGCTATAAGGGGTACTGTTGTTTGTTTGCTGTTGAAGTGGAAGGAAGTTCTCAGGGCTGTGTGCGTTCCTTCACCCGGACCTTCATCGCTACCCCTGCCCACGACTGCAGGTGAGAGTCCTGTTGTGGGCGGGAATGCCCATCCCCGCCTGGGCTCAGGGGCGTGGGAATGTGGTGGTGCAGATCTTAGGTTTACTCAGTATTGTGGAAAGCCAGCAGGGGGATCCCAGGAGCAGTCTAGCCTAGTGGTTAAGAAGAACATGGGATCTGGAAGTGTGAGTCTTCATGGGCTCTGGAATCGACCTATGGGTTCTCTCCTTGAGCCAACACTCACTCGCTGTGTGACCTTGGTCAAGCCACATGACGTCTCTGTGACTCAGTGTCTTCTTCTGAGAATGGCGATCAGACCGTCCACTCCTTGGGCTGTGGTAAAGGGTAAATGCGAAATTGCCCGTGGGTTGGGGATAAACCTATAAATCGAGTGAAGGTGGTAGACAGTCTCTCCAAAGGTGGGCTCTGTGGGGAGGGGCAGAGGTACCAGTAACGGAACCTGGGATACAGACACAGCAGGGGTATGGAAGGAAACTAGTTGCTGAGTGGCAGTGGGAGCAGGATCGTTGTTTGGGGAGTGGGGTGGTCCATGTGTCCATGTCTGAGGGCCCATTTTTCCTCCAGTCTATGCATTGTGAATGACGAACTGTTTGTGAGGGATGCCAGCCCCAGTGAGACTCAAGAGTGCGTTCTCCATCCCAATGCCTACACCCTCCTCCCTCTCCCAGGGGCAGCAGGAAATGGTGCAGGCTTTCTCCACCCTGTCTGGGATGAAATTCGAGTGGTCTCAGAAGTGAGTGCTGGGTGTGCATGGGAATGTGTGGGGGAGTGAATCATGGAAACTCGAAAGCAATTTGGAAAAATAGCTTTTTGAATATTTTGCTTCCAAAAAATAAAAGTGAGCCCATGAAAAAGGTGTCATACTATTATATGTGTAAAGGGTTTTCGAGATGGTATAATGCTCAGTGACATTATCTTGTGTATGGAAAATCCAGGACAATCCACACACACACCAACCAACCAACCAACCAACAAAACACCCTACTAGAGCTGATAACCAAGTTCACCAAAGTTGCAGGATACAAGACCAATATACAAAACTTATTTGTATTTCCATGTACTTGCAATGAACAACCCAAAAATGAAATTAAGAAAGCAAGCCCAGTTACCATGGCATCAAAATAGTACAATGCTTTGATACAAATGTAACAAAAGAAGTGCAAATCTCATACTCCCAAGTCTGTAAAATGCTGTTGAAAAAAATAAAGAAGACCTAAATAAATGGAAAGACACTCCATTTTCATGGGTTGGAAGGCAATATTATTACATTGGCAGTACTACCCAGAGCAAACTAGGTTCAATGCAGCCCCTATCAGAATCCTTCTTTGCAACAATTGACAAGGTTATCCTAAACTTCCTATGAAAGTGCACCAAAACAATCTCGAAAGAGAAGAACAAAGTTAGAAGACTCACACGTCCCAATTTCAAAACTTGCTACAAAGCCACAGTAATAAAGACTACATGGTACTGGCCTGTGGACAGTGTATGAATCAGTGGAATAGAACTGAGAGTCCACAGATAAACCTTCACATTTATGGTCAACTGATTATCAACCTGACAGAGTGCTGAAAATATCTGATGGGAAAATAATAGTGTTTTCAACAAATGGTGCTGGGACAAGTGGGTATCCGCATGCAAACCAAAGAATTTTGACCCCTGACTCACACTCCATGTACAAACATAGCCTGAAAATGGATCAAAGATCTAAAAGTAAGAGCTAAGACTATAAAAATCTGGGAAGGAAACGTAGGTGTAAGTCTTCACAAATTAGGCAATCATTTCTTACATATGACACCAAAAGCACAAGCAACCAAAGAAAAAAAGTAGATAAATTGTTGACTTCATCAAAACTAAAACCTTTTGAGCATCAAAGCACAGTATCAAAAAGGTGAAAAGCCCACCAACAGAATGGGAGAAAATATTTGCATATCACATATCTGGCAAGAATATGTGAAGAACCCTTGCAACTCAACAATACAAAGGCAAGCACCCCAATTTTTTAAAAATGGGGACAGGCTCTGAATGGACATTTCTCCAAAGAAGACATATAAATGGCCAAGAAGGAAATGAGAAACTTCTCAACATCGTTAGTCATCAAGGAAATGCAAATTGAAACCACAGTGAGTTACCAGGTCACGCCCACTAAGATGGCTTTAATCAGTGAAACAAATGATAACAAGTGTTGGTGAGGATGTGGAGACATTGGAATTCTCATGTGTTACTGATGGGAATATAAAAGGGAGCAGTGGTTTGGGAAAACAGTTTGGCACTTCCCCGAAATGTTAAACATGGAGTTACCATATGACCCAGTAATCCCACTCCTAAGTATCCCACCAGGAGAAATGAAAACATATGTTCACTCCAAAATTTGTTCAGGAACGTTCATAGCAGCATTATTGATAATAGCCGAAAAGTGGAAACAACCCAAATGTCCTGTAGCTGATGAATGGATGAATAAATCTTGGTACATCCATATAGTAGAATATTATTCAGTCATAAAAAAGAATACTGTTCTGATACACGTCATAACATGGATGAACCTTGAAAACATGATGCTAAGTGAAAGAAGCCAGTCACAAAAAGTCAAATATTGTATGAAGTGTCCAGAATCGGCAAATCCACAGGGACCAAAAGCAGATTAGTGGTTGCCAGGGTCTGGGGGAAGGGGAGGAATAGGGAGTGATCACTAATGGTTAAGGAGCTTCTTTTTGAGGTGGTAAAATTACTTTGGAATTAGATAGTTGTGGTGGTTGCACAATCGTGTGAATGTACTAAAAAGCACTGATTTGTATACTTTAAAATGGTGTGTGCATTATATCTCAATAAAAGATGGTTGGAGACTTGTACTTTAGAATTTTCCATTTGTTATTTTCTTGAACATCTTTCTTGATCAGTATATATTGAATTCCCTTGCTCTTTTGAACAGCTCTACTTTTCTGTTTTGAATTCTAGTGGGCATGAATGCTAGTGATAGATGGTTTGCTTTTCACTGGGTCTTTCTTCATCATTACACATAGTGTTCATACTGGTACATGTGTCCCAGCAAGAAAGTGGCATAGATTTAGCGGTGGCATTGCATGGTCAGCATGACTCTACTGTGGTACTAATGGAGATCACCTGTTGTTCTCCCACTGCAGGTGCCTTCAGGACAACGAATGGAACTACACCAGAGCTGGTCAGGTCTGCAGTATGCTCAAGGTGAGGTCTGGGAATCAAGTGGGTTAAAGATGAACGTTTCTGGGCCTTCAGGGAGGCCAAGAAGGTGGAGGCCGGTGGCCTGGGAATGGAACTCAGGGAGCAGGCTCTTCTGACATTCCAACTCCTCTCCAGACCGAGGGCAAGATCCCAGAGGAGGCCTTCAAAGAAATCCCCTAAAAGGAGTGCTTGGATGTCATCTTTGTCTTCATCCACATCATATTTTCTCTCCAGCCTCAGGCCATGCCCATGCCTGGGGTTGGAAGCCTGGCTGACCAAGAAGCCAAAGTTACGTTGTAGGCCAGGTAACATAGCCACCTGAAGGGTCAGCTGTTCTGTGTCTTTTCCCCACTCACGATTGCTGTTTGGTTTCATAATAAAGAGTGCTGTTGCAAGCTGTATGTTGTGTGTTCTCCATTGCTCTTCCCTGCCCCAATCACGAGCCAGTAGGTCCAGGCCTCAATGTCCCTGCCTTTGTCCCCAAGGAGGAGGCACCTTCTAACCCAAACAAGTGGGTTTTTTATATACTTTTTTTCCATTTATAAAACATGAAGTTTCTGCACAAAAATGGGATAACAATGGGATTTAAAGTGCATGCATCAAAACTCCTTTATGTCCCAGCTAGATGGGTTTACATATATCATGTGTCAAGTTGGGAAATTTAAAAATACATGTAGACAATTGAAAATGGAAACACAGCATACCAAAACCTGTGTGACAGAGCAAAAGCAATGATCAGAGGAAAATCTATTAGTTGTTAGGTAAACACAAAATAAAGCCACAATAGGATGCCACTTCACACCTACTACATTGCCTATAGCTTTTTTTTTAAGGAACATAACAAGACGAACTTTGGTGAGGATGTGGAGAAATTGGAACTTCTGTACATTGTTGGTGGGGATACAAATGGTTTCACTGCTGTGGAGAACAGTTTGTTGGTTCCTCACAAAATTAAACACAGAAGTACCATATGACCCAGCTACTCCACTCCTAGGTGTATACCCGAAAGAATTGAAAGAGGCGCCAAATCAAATTATTGTACGTGAATGCTCACAGCAGCATTATTCATTATATTCAAAAGGTTGAAACAACCCATCTGTCCATCAAGGGATGAGTGGATAAACAAATTGTAGTATATACACACATTGGAATATGTATTTTTGCAATGATTGAAATCCTTGTGATATATGCTCACGGAAGTTGTCCTTCTATTTTATCAGTGGTCAGAGAGTGACTTGACAGAGATTTCCTGAAGGGCCTGGAGCCAAAAAGGAAAGGAAAACAATATTGTCTAGTCTTTGCAGATTGGCTTCTGATCAGGGACACTCCACCAATGCTTAGCCAGGCTGCCTCCAACTCTGCCTTAGCCTTCACCTCCTGCTTTTGAGGAGCCCAAAGGTCAGCCACATGTGCAAGCCTGGCTTCCTGTCAGACCTTCTGAGCCTGTGTCCTACCTTGTGCACATGCATTGCACTCTGGAATCTATGCTATACCTTAAAAACTCTTATTCCCCCAAGAATTTTCCTCATCACCCTCACCCTTTACAGGCTTTGCGGGCTCTCTGCTGCTTGACTTATCTTATTTCCCTTGCCCCAGGCAGCTATGGGTACGGTATGTTTTTAGATGTTTTTGAGAGACGCAACCGAGAAAGCCACTCCGTGCCTGGGAGGGGCAGTGGGAAGCAAAACTCATCCTCTGTGCCATTCCCTCAGAGGTCCTCCATAGAGGTCAGAAGGCACAATCACAGTTTTGGGGGAGAACAAGATCCATATTATGACCCCTGGGACCAGCCTAAAGCACCGTGAATATGGCTGCAAGTCTCATGGGAGATCCAAGAAGGAAAGAGATATGAGAACATATGTATATGTATAACTGATTCACTTTGTTATAAAGCAGAAACTAACACACCATTGTAAAGCAATTATACTCCAATAAAGATGTTAAAAAAAAAAAGGAAACAGTTTGGGTTTAAGTGGTAGGTTACAAAAAGCAAGACAGAATATTCCTGACATGACATGATACAATGTGAAAAAAAAAAACTCAGGGTATAAAACTGTATATTACAGTATGGTTCCTCAGAAGAAGATATTAATGAATGTTAATTTTTCTTTTATGTTTTGTTTTATTTTTAGCAGTACACAGGCCTCTCACTGTTGTGGCCTCTCCCGTTGTGGAGCACAAGCTCCACACACACAGGCTCAGTGGCCATGGCTCACGGGTCCAGCTGCTCCGCGGCACGTGGGATCTTTCCAGACTGGGGCATGAACCCGTGTCCCCTGCATCGGCAGGCAGACTCTCAACCACTGCGCCACCAGGGAAGCCCTATGTCTTTATGTGTAATTATAAACATTAAGAAGTCAAGGCAAAGGAATGCGTGAGAGTGTCAACTATGTTTATAAATGGATGACTGGAATGCACAATAGTTATTCGTTCAGATCTATGCTTTGCTTGTATAAAAAGATGTTTGTGTCTGGGTCAGCGTCTTTCCAGGTGCTTAGGGTGAAGCACTATACCTGTTGGCTCCTTACGCAGCATAACAAGGACAATTTATCATTGATAAGCAGATATGAGTATCTCCTCACTGATTAATAAGCTGCAACACTTTACATGACTCACCCAACTTTTCCAGATCTGCGGTTCCTTACATGTAAAAATCAGGGGATAAGGCTAACCACCAGCTTAATCAAGTTATAGAACACATACTACACTCCCTAAAGGTTCCCAGTTAATCTCTTCTTCTTCCTCTGGTCCCATGCAAACTTTGATCTGCTTTCCATTTCCATATATTAGCTTTTCCTGCTCTAGAATTCAGTATAAATGGAATCACACATCCTGTACTCCTTTGTGTCTGGCTTCTTTAACTTAGCATAATTTTTTTTTCTTGAGATCCACCCCTGTTCTTGCCTTTTTATTGCTGGGTAATATACCATTGTATTGATTTGTTTACCTTTAATGTTGTTTTAATCAAGTTTCAGGAGGAAGTGAAATTCCAACCTCCTGTTCAATCAGCCATCTTCCTGGTCAGTGTTCTTTTCTTTTACAGTGGATATAATTTCAACCTTTACCACTCCGTTATCTCCCTAGAGAAATACTATCTTTAGGTCTTTTCCAGCCTTTTCTCTTTTTCCTGTCCCTCAGTACCAATCACTCCATGTGTTGCGTTTGTTCTGTCCCTTCCATGCTTACTCTGTGTTGTGACTGTCTCCTGAAGGGAAGACTTCACTGTCGAGTCAGCCCTGCGCTCCTGGGTGCTTGGCTTTAACCCATACCTGGCTCTGGGCTCATCAGTGGTTTAGCCTTCCTCCCTGACCCTAGCACTGGGGGCCCCTGCCTTACCGCTGTGTTTTCCCATTCCCTCCCTCCCTCGCTCGCTCCCTCCCTCCCTCGTTCCTTCCCTTCCTTCTTTCCTTCCTTGAAGGAGAGCATTCTCCATTTATTACATGGGAATTCTTATTTCATACTTTCCAGCACAGTTATGTATTTACTCTGATTGGAATATTCTATGTATTCATTATTGGAATGTTATTTTTCCAAAACCACAATTATAAGATTTTTAAACTAAATATTGTAAAATACTTGCACCCTCATCATTTAAATTGTTCAGGCAGTTCTCAACATTGTTTACACACTAGAGTCACTTGGAAAGATTGAAAAAATCACTAGCACCAGCCTACATGCACAACAATTAAAACAGAGTTGGGGGCAGACCCAAGCAGTCATATTTTTAAAACTCTTCATGTGATTGCAGTGTGCAACCAAGGTTGAAAACCACTATGTTAAAAGGCATCGGCTTTGGGGTTATGCTTGGCAGAAGACCTAGAATTGTAGCTCTGTAAGTTCCAGACCAGAGGCCTTGAGTGAAGGAGGGAGGAGCCTGGGCTCCAGTAAATCAGCCCAAAACTTCTGTAATTTTCCAGTACTTTCTGGAATTTACCACTCCTTTTCCACAATCCCTTCTTGGATCACTATCCTTCCTGAGGGAGGAAGTCCACTGAGAGAGATGAAGAAAACTCTGCACATGAGAGTGAACATTTGGGGTAAATGAAGCGTGAGACAGAAAATCATACTCCACACAGATAAACTGTCAAGTCAAAAGCTGGAATTTTTTATTTTTTACAAAACATGGGAACATTTTGATAACATGGCAAACATGTGAATTTTTTTGTCAGTTGGTTGTGTTTTTTTTTAGTTGGTTGTTATTTTCAGTTGTTTCTCTCAACAAATTTTCCTAATCACAAGATATTAAACATTAAAAAATCTATACTTAAAAATGAAATTATTCTGTACCTTCCATATATATATGATCCCCTCACCATGACTCACAGATATCAAATATATCCAATGTAAAAGGATTGGTGTATATTCTCCAAATGTGCTTTTCTTTAGGTAATGTGTATACCTAACTTAAAATATTTGTGTAGTTATGTCATTATCAATACACACTTCTAAAATTTGTATTACATACAGTTTTCTGTAATTTGAGTTTTTCACTTAGCCTGACAGCTCCAGGTTTTCATTTCCTCAGTTAATGTGTTTGGTCATCTTTCCAGATGTTTTTGGAGAAGCATTTTGCTTTTTAGGCGAATTGTTTGTGGTCATCTTTTGTCCTTCTCTCTACTGTTTAATAAAAGTCTTTTCCGTTCTTGCACATGAGCACAAAATTTGTAATACTGTTTGAAATACTGACTTCCAGCTTTTCAATCTTTTATTTTTTTTTCTTTTGACAGTACAGAAATTGTGTTAGATTTTATGGATTTTTAAATTTAAAAATAATACACCTATGATAGAAAAAAATGAGTAATACATTAAATTGCATCAAATACTGGTCCACTGGGAATTCTAGACTCAAAGCCTTGAGGGCTTCAGGACAAAATGGAAAAAAGCTTTAGACCAAATTCTACATTTGTGAATAATGGGGAAAATAATTGAATATGTGTTGGTTTATACTAGATACCATGTAAAGTGCCTCTGACCTAAAATAATTCCAAAAATGATCAGTTCCTTCCCTCCATGGAGGCTAATTTCTTGCTGCTTCTACCTGAGTCCCACACGAATCCCCCAGGACAGTTCAATCCCTGTGGCCCTATACCCAGGCCTCCAGGCTTAAGGGAGTGGATTTCATCTCCATTATCTTCAAGACCAAGACATGGGGAAGAAGGTTGTTTGAGTACGCTATCAGCATGGCCTTGACACCAGGGGAATTCAAAACTACCTATGTGGAGGAGACCTTCAAGATGGCGGAGAAGTAAGACATAGAGATAAGCTTCCTCCCCACAAATACATCAGAAATACATCTACATGGGGAACAACTCCTACAGAACACCTACTGAACACTGGCAGAAGACCTCAGACTTCCCCAAAGGCAAGAAACTCCCCACGTACCTCGGTAGGACAAAAGTAAAAAGAAAAAACAGAGACAAAAGAATAGGGACAGGACCTGCACCTCTGGGAGGAAACTGTGAAGGAGGAAAAGTTTCCACACACTAGGAAGCCCCTTCACTGGTGGAGACGGGGGTAGGGGTGGGGGGAGAAGCTTCGGAGCCACGGAGGAGAACACAGCAACAGGGGTGCAGAGGGCAAAACGGAGAGATTCCTGAACAGAGGATTGGTGCTGACCTGCACTCACTAGCCCGAGAGGCTTGTCTGCTCACCTGCCAGGGTGGGTGAGTGCTGGGATTTGAGGCTCGGGCTTCGGAGGTCAGATCCCAGGGAGAGGACTGGGGTTGGCTGCATGAACACAGCCTGAAGGGAGCTAGTGCGCCACAGCTATCTGGGAGGGAGTCTGAGAAAATGTCTGAACCTGCCTGAGAGGCAAGAGACCATTGTTTCGGGGTGCACAAGAGAGGATTCAGAGCACGACCTAAACGAGCTCCAGAGATGGGTGCGAGCCATGGCCACCAGCGTGGACTCCAGAGATGGGCATGAGACACTAAGGCTGCTGCTGCAGCAAACAAGAAGCCTGTTTGCAAGCACAGGTCACTATCCACATCCCCCTTCCAGGGAACCTGTGCAGCCTGCCACTGCCATGGTCCCTTGATCCAGGGAAAACTTCCCCAGGAGAACACACGGCGCGCCTCAGGCTGTTGCAATGTCATGCTGGCCCCTGCTGCCACAGGCTCACCCTGCATTCTGAACCCCTCCTTCATGTGTCCTTTCCTGAGTTGGCCAGAGCCCCCTAATCAGCTGCTACTTTAACCCCGTCCTGTCTGAGGGAAGAAGAGACGGCCTCAGGAGACCTACATGCAGAGGTGGACCAAATCCAAAGGTGAACCCCAGGAGCTGTGCGAACAAAGAAGAGAAAGGGAAATTTCTCCAGGCAGTCTCAGGAGCAGCAGATTAAATCACAATCAACTTGATGTACCCTGCGTCTGTGGAATACCTGAATAGATATCAAATCATCCCAAAATTGAGGCGGTAGACATTGGGAGCAACTGTAGACTTGGGGTTTGCTTTCTGCATCTAATTTGTTTCTACTTTTAAGTTTCTCTTAGCTTAGTATTTAGAGTTTATTATCATTGGTAGATTTGTTTATTGATTTTGTTGCTCTCTTCCTTTATTTATATATAGATATATTTTTTTCCTTTTTTTCTTTTTGTGACTGTGTATGTGTATGCTTCTTTGTGTGATTTTTGTCTGTATAGCTTTGCTTTTACCATTTGTCCCAGGGTTCTGTCGGTCCTAATTTTTCCTTTCTTTTTTATTACTTTATAATTTTTAAAATTTTTAATAATTTTTATTTTAATAAATTGTATTTTATTTTATTTTTCTTTCTTTCTTTTTCTCTCCCTTTTCTTCTGAGCTGTGTGGCTGACAGGGTCTTGGTGCTCCAGCCAGGTGTCAGGCCTGTGCTTCTGAGGTAGGAGAGCTGAGTTCAGGACATTGGTTCACCAGAGACCTCCCGGCTGCACGTAATATCAAATGGTGAAAGCTCTCCCAGAGACCTCAATGCTAAGACCCAGCTCTACTGAATGACCAGAAAGCTACAGTGCTGGACACTCTATGCCAAACAACTAGCAGGACAGGAACACAATCACACCCGTTAGCAGAGAGGCTGCCTAAAATCATAATAAGGTCACAGACACCCCAAAACATACCACTGGACGTGGTCCTGTCCACCAGAAAGACAAGATCCAGCCTCATCCACCAGAACACAGGCACTAGCCCCCTCCACCAGGAAGCCTACAAAACCCACTGAATCAAACTTACCCACTGGGGGCAGACACCAAAAACAACGGAAACTACAATCCTGAAGGCTGCAAAAAGGAGACCCCAAGTACAGTAAGTTAAGCAAAATGAGAAGACACAGAAACATACAGCAGATGAAGGAGCAAGGTAAAAACCCACTAGATCTAACAAATGAAGAGGAAATAGACAGGCTACATGAAAAAGAATTCAGAGTAATGATAGGAAGGATGATCCAAAATCTTGGAAACAGAATGGAGAAAATACAAGAAATGTTTAACAAGGACCTAGAAGAACTATAGAGCAAACAAACAATGATGAACAACAAAATAAATGAAATTAAAAATTTTCTAGAAGAAATCAATAGCACACTAACTGAAGCTGAAGAATGGATAAGTGACCTGGAAGATAAAATAGTGGAAATAACTACCGCAGAGCAGAATAAAGAAAAAAGAATAAAAACAATTGAGGACAGTCTCAGACACCTCTGGGGCAACATTAAATGCACTAACATTCAAATTACATTCAACATTCAAATATGGGACTTCTTCTGGGTCCCAGAAGAAGAAGAGAAGATGAAAGCGACTGAGAAAATATTTGAAGAGATTATAGTTAAAAACTTCCCTAATAAGGGAAAGGAAATACTCAGTCAGATTCAGGAAGTGCAGAGAGTCCCATACAGGATAAATCCAAAGAGAAATATGCCAAGACACATATTAATCAAACTATCAAACATTAAATACAAAGAAAAATATTAAAAGCAGCAAGGGAAAAACAAAAAATAACATACAAGGGAATCCCCTAAGGTTAACAGCTGATCATTCAGCAGAAACTCTGCAGAGTTTCTGAAAGGAGTGGAAGGACATAATTAAAGTGATGAAAGGGCAAAACCTACAACCAAGATTAATCTACCCCTCAGGGATCTCATTCAGATTAGACGGAGAAATTAAAACCTTTACAGACAAGCAAAAACTAAGAGAATTCAGCACCACCAAACCAGCTTTACAACGAATGCTAAAGGAACTTCTCTAGGCAGGAGACACAAGAGAAGGAAAAGACCCACAATAACAAACCCCAAACAATTAAGATAATGGTAATGGGAACATACATATCGATAATTACCTTAAATGTAAATGGAATAAATGCTCAAGCAAACGACATAAGACTGGCTGAATGGATACAAAAACAAGACCCGTATACATACTGTGTACAAGAAACCCACTTCAGACTTAGGGACACTGAAAACACAGACTGAAAGTGAGGGGATGGAAAGAAATATTCCATGCAAATAGAAATCAAAAGAAAGCTGGAATAGCTATACTCATATCAGATAAAGTAGACTTTAAAATAAAGAATGTTACAAGAGACAAGGAAGGACACTACATAAAACCCGTATACATACTGTGTACAAGAAACCCACTTCAGACTTAGGGACACTGAAAACACAGACTGAAAGTGAGGGGATGGAAAGAAATATTCCATGCAAATGGAAATCAAAAGAAGGATGGAGGAGGAATACTCATATCAGACAAAATGGTCTTTAAAATAAAAACTATTACAAGAGACAAAGAAGGACACTACATAATGACCAAGGAATCAATCCAAGAAGAAGATATAA
>NW_020175025.1:26579-36245 GCF_003031525.2 Neophocaena asiaeorientalis asiaeorientalis
ATATCTTGGGTCACAAAGCAAGCCTTGGTAAATTTAAGAAAACTGAAATCGTATCAAGTATCTTTTCTGAACACAATGCTATGACATTAGATATCAATTACAGGAAAAGATCTGTAAAAAAATACAAAATACAAACACATGGAGGCTAAACAATACATTACCAAATAACCAAGAGATCACTGAGGAAATCAAAGAGGAAATCAAAAAATACATACGAAATGGGAGAGGCCACAATGGTGAGAAGCCCGCGTATCATAAAAAAAATATATATATATAGCCCAGGACCAGATGGCTTCACAGGCGAATTCTATGAAACATTTAGGGAAGAGCTAACACCTATCCTTCTCAAACTCTTCCAAAATATAGCAGAGGGAGGAACACTCCCAAACTCATTCTACGAGGCCACCATCACCCTGATACCAAAACCAGACAAAGATGTCACAAAGAAAGAAAAATACAGGCCAATATCACTGATGAACATAGATGCAAAAATCCTCAACAAAATACTAGCAAACAGAATCCAACAGCACATTAAAAGGATCATACACCATGATCAAGTGGGGTTTATCCCAGGAATGCAAGGATTCTTCAATATACACAAATCAATCAACGTGATACACCATATTAACAAATTGAACGAAAAAAAAACATATGATCATCTCAATAGATACAGAGGAAGATTTTGACAAAATTCAGCACCCATTTATGATAAAAACCCTGCAGAAAGTAGGCATAGAGGGAACTTTCCTCATATGACCCAGCAATCTCAGTACTGGGCATATACCCTGAGGAAACCATAATTCATAAAGAGTCATGTACCACAGTGTGCATTGCAGCTCTATTTACAACAGCCAGGAGATGGAGGCAACCTTAGTGTCCATCATCGGATGAATGGATAAAGAATATGTGGCACATATATACAATGGAATATTACTCAACCTTAAAAAGTAACAAAATTGAGTTATTTGTAGTGAGGTGGATGGACTTGGAGTCTGTCATACAGAGTGAAGTAAGTTGGAAAGAGAAAAACAAATACCATATGCCAAGACATATATATGGAATCTAAGAAGAAAATATGTCATGAAGAACCTAGGGGTAAGTCGGGAATGGAGATACAGACCTACTAGAGAATGGACTTGAGGATGTGGGGAGGGGGAAGGGTATGCTGTGACAAAGTGAGAGAGTGGCATGGACATATATACACTACCAAACGTAGAATAGATAGCTAGTAGGAGGCAGCCACATACCACAGGGAGATCAGCTCGGTGCTTTGTGACCAACTAGAGGGGTGGGATAGGGAGGGTGGGAAGGAGGGAGACTCAAGAGGGAAGAGATGTGGGAACGTGTATATGTATAACTGATTCACTTTGTTATAAAGCAGAAACTAACACACCATTGTAAAGCAATTATACTCCAATAAAGATGTTAAAAAAATGTACATGCACAAAAATACTTTTAAATGCCAAAACTAGAGTAACAAATGAAAGGCATGTAATAAGATGAATAACATGAAATGGGAAAGCAGGCTAAAGGCGAGTATGTATAACGTGATTATAATTTTGAGGAATGTGTGAGTGTGAACACGTATTTGTTTATCTGCAAGTACAAAACTCCACCTATGGATAAATACATCTGTAGAATATCTACCAATCTACTGACAGGCACTCTTTTGTACCTTTTGATGAGGTTTGGAAGGGGAAAGATACCAGAAAACTTTATTTTATAAATACATATTCTCTTATTGTTTGAAATGTTTTATTAGGAAAAACATTAACGAAATAATTTTGAGAGAAGATGTTTATAAACAGATTGACAAAGACATACACATATACTTTACTTTTGAAATATGCACAAAATATAGTGCTCCTGGTGGAAAAAGCAAGTTAAAATAATTGCCTTGACATAGTAGACGTGTGTGTACTTGTGTTTACGTGTGTGTGTGTTAGTGTTTTTATTTCTGAAACTCTATCACTTCCTCTCCCAAACACAAACACTCAAATATAAAGCTTTCTCTCTATCTCAGACAGCGGCTGGGCCTCCTCTCTTGGGGCTTACAGATGCCAAAAAGTGATGGATACAGGGGACTTCTGCCAGTGGGTGGAAACTTCCACAAGGCTCTGTCTGGTCCCATCAAGCCCAGGTCCCTTCCTCCTTCCCACCCCTCCGGCTGAATCCCCTTCGGAGATTTTTAGAGCTGCAATTCTGGATGTCATCAGCAAAGGGGCATGTATCTCCATTTTGCTTTTGTTTTCTTTTCTTTAATATTAAACCCCCAATATTTGAAATAAGAAAACAGATGTTATTCTTTGGAATAATTCATGAAACAGTATGGAGAGTGTGTTGCCAATTCTGTTTGGAAAAGCACTATGTATATTAAAAGACTAAACATATGCTTCTTTTGGTGTTGACCCCATATCTGTCCATTGCTCATTGATCCATGTATTTTACTCACTGTGTTCCTTCAGCAGTATCCATTGACATGTCCACACTGCAGAGAGACACCTCCGAGAGAGCAAGCTGTTCTAGACCCCAGGGCCCCACCTCTGTAAAGACCTTCTCATGCTCCCTGTCTGTCATCCCCTCTCCAGGACACTATAGACACGACCGCCGATCGCCCACAGCATTTTCCCTGAGTGCTGCCAAATCTCAGAGGCAGACTGTTCCAAAGCAGCAGAGACTCAGAGCCAAATACAGTCCCTGGAAGGAACAGCAGTCCCAGGTAATGCCAGAGCTACTAGGAAAGTGGATAAAGACAATCATACCTCCAAATCACCCTCAAAGGTAGCCCACCTCCTCTTCCTGCCAAGGCCCCTCATCCTATGGACCCAGCCTGTATGTCTAGCCCTGTGTGCCAAGCCCTCTGTTCTCTGGGCAAACTGCACCATTGGCCGATCCCTCTATTCCCAATCACTCCAGTGTCTCATTAACTGGAAAAGGTTACATTTGCATGGGGCTTGTTTTTCACACACACAGAATGGTGTTATATCTTCAGGACCATCCAGTAAGGGAGTGGTGTCACTCTCCCTTTTTTTTTTTTTGAGAGGAAAGTCAGCTTTGCAGTAACTCATGAGGAGAGCACAGAGCTGGGATTTAGCAGACCTGCATTCTAGTTCAAGTTAAAGAAACATGTAAAAGTGCTTGAGAGTCCTCAGGCCAGCATCTCACTCAGCCAGAGTGGATGGTCAAGGTCCTCATTGTACCAATGTGTGCTTCTTTCTTTAAGAGACACTTACCAAACAATACAAATATTCCTACAGTCATATTAAAGATGGAAGTTATTAAGCTATGTTTTCTGTTTTGTAAACTTGGAATGGGAGTTGGATTTTATCTTACGTCATTTTCATATCTCTGGAATCGATTGTGTGAATTTGGCCTCTTCTTAGAGTGACATACTAGATTTCCTTTTATTTCTATTATTGCTTAGGAAATGCCCAGTAAATTTTACCACATGAAATGCAAGCAGTCTACTTCTGTAGGTGTTCTCAGATTAATGTGTTGAAGGGTATTTCTACATGAACATGCAAGCCTAGAGGTGGATTATGTGATGCCAAAGCACATGCTCTGGCGCACAGAGATGGATGGCAAATGCCAGAGCCGGGGGTGGGACCTGGCAGCCTGGGTGCCTTTAGTTGCTGGTGGAAGAACTTTAGAAAAGGTATCAGGACATGTACTACTTGAAGTGGTTAATCTCTGTTCTCCCTGTGTTTACCCTCCCTGCAGCAGGAATCCAGGCCTGGTGCTCCTTCCCCCTGCTGCATGGGAGGTTTACGATGGGGCTGGAAGCAGAAGTTGTCTGAAGCCAGTGTTTTTTCTGTCCTTTGTGAAAGCTTAAACTTATGGAAAGGCTGGGGCTGCTTGTACCTGGTAGGGTAATGAGGGCCTCTGAGGAACAGAATGCAGAAATGAAGGGAGATTTCTCCCAAATAAGGGTGAGATGGGAGGTCCATAGGTCCTTCTGGGAGTAGGGACCTGGGCAGTGCTCCATATCAATGCTTAGGGTGACTCCATGGATGGTCAATTAAGTCTGAGCATCCAGTTGTAAGACAATTTTCCACTTTGGATTGAGGGATAGAAGGCACAGGGTCAGGGGGCTTAAAGACACTGTCACCAGAGCAATTGTCAGCTCAGCCCTAAGCAGTGTGAACAGTTGAGTGATGATGGGGGTAGAGCCTCCCCTGCTGCATCAGGAGGCTATTGCCCACAAGTGGGACCGCTTTGTCAAAGGGCATGAACATTTAACATTTTTAATACATACCATCTAGGTGAACTTCAAAATTTCATGATTAATGTATGCCCAAACAACTATAAGATGAGAGCATCTGTTTTCCTGTGTCTGTGAAATAATGGTTTCACAACACTTTTAATATTTGGTAGAGTGATGTCCTGTTGTTAGATTATTAGGGCACTTTTCATTTTTCCATATTGTATTTCCCGGAAAATGACATATTTCATATGTGTATTTCTAAATGCTTGCTAATTGTTCCATTTTATGTCTCAGAATATGCCCTGGAATCATTCTAGAGTTTGAAACAAAATCTATTTAGTGTGTTTCTGTTTATGCTACATCCTTTTTATATAAAAACTGTTATGGGGGGGGGACATGAGTTCTTCATACACAGCTGGAGGAGGACTAATTGGTACAATCTCTTTGCAGAGACATTTGGCAATATCTATGAGTGGAGAAAGTGAGGACCCTTCAGCTCCTGCTAAAGACAAGTACAAGATGCCAACACATCTCCTCTAATGTTTGCCATTTTGCAGGAGTTATTTTACAATGCAAGTGAACAAAGCAAGAAATTAAAAGCAAAAGGAGATGGTAATATCTAGTTTTGCTGCTGATGTGATTATATATTAGAAAACTCAAAGAAAAAATGGAAAAGTTACCACAAACTAAAAGAGAATTTAGAAATGTGGTAGGTTACACTATTAATATCCAAAATCAATATGTTCTCATATACAACTGCTTTAAAAATTAGACAATATGATGAAAGAAAAGAAAATGTCTGGACATTAAACTTAGGAAGCAATGTTCAAAACCTGCATAGAACACAAAACTAGATTTGAACACACAGAAAAAGATATGATATTCAGGTAAGGGGAGTAATAGCATAAAGATGCCAATTTTCCCAAGTTAATTATTAATTTAATGTCCATCTAATTAAATATCATTAGCATTTTTGTATGAATTTAGACAATTATATTAGACTATATAATATAATTGATTATAAAATTTATTTGATAATTAGTTGATTATCAAATTTACTTGACAGAAAAAAACAGCAAGAATAGTCTAAAAAACCTGAAAAAGAAGCATGATGAGAGTGGGTGGCAGCTAGTCCCAACAGATACTAAAACATATAATAAAGAAAGTAGAATAAAAGAGTGTGATATTGTCCCATGAATCAACAGAAAGACTAATGAAACACAATAGAAAATATTGATACAGGTCCAGTTATATTCAGAGATTTTAAATATGATTAAGGCAGCATTTTAAAAGAGTAGAGGTATGATGGGTGATTTAAGAACTAGTATTTTGATAACCACATGTTTTAAAAAGTAAACAGAGATCTATTTTACATCAGGAGAAATGACAAGGGGTTGAGATTTAAATGTAAAAGAAAAAAAGAATCCATACAAGTATTAGAAGAAACTATGGGTGAACCCCTCTATAATCCGGAAGTGGAGGTAACTTTCCTAACTATGACTCAAAATCCAAGCATATCAAGGAAAAACAGATTGATAGACTTGACTAGGTAAAAATAAAAAGAGGCATTAAACACAGTGACCTTATCAAAGATGTGTAACAAATACAAACAATTTATAAAAAATATGCACAGTGTCCTTAAACACATGAAAAGAATCTCAAACTTCATTTGAGTAAGAGAGATGCAAATACAACCACACTAGGATACCATTTCTAAGTTGTTAGATTGGCAGATCCAAAGGTCTGTCAACACACTCAGTTGGCGAGGATGTGAAAACGATGTCCTTTCCCACACTGCTCACAGGGATGCAAAATGGTATGATCACTGTAGTAGGCTTAACATTGGCTTCCAAAGATATCAGGCCCCAATCCCTGGAACCTCTGAATATTACTATATATGGTCTTTGTAAATGTAATTAAATTAAGGATCTTGAAATGGGGAGGTTATCCTGGATTATCCAGGTGAGTCCTAAATGCAATCACAAATGTCTTATAAGATACCACATTTGTGGCAAGTTGTTACAGTAGCCAAAGGAAATTAATACGACCACTATGGAGAGTAATTTGATAAAACATAGCAAAATTATATATGCCCCTGCTCTCTGACTCAGAAAGCCCACATCCAGAAATATATATATATGACATACAATATACAAAGTATATATAAAGGATATATGTATACATATATGTCTACATATAAATATAAAGATATGCTGGTAGTGACACAAAAAGAGTACAGATATATTCACTCTGGTACCTACGTTTAAAAAGGAGGAAATCTTGAGTCTTCCCTGGTGGCGCAGTGGTTAAGAATCTGCCTGCCAATGCAGGGGACATGGGTTTGATCCCTGGTCCAGGAAGATCCCACATGCTGTGGAGCAACTAAGCCCGCATGCCACAACTACTGAAGCCCACACGCCTAGAGCCCGTGCTCAGCAACAAAGAGAAGCCACCTCAATGAGAAGGCCACGCACTGCAAAGAAGAGTAGCCCCTGCTCTCTGCAACTAGAGAAGCCCATGCGCAGCAAGAAGACCCAACGCAGCCAAAAATAAAATTAATTAATTAATTTAAATAAAGAAGGAAATTTTGTCACATGCTACAACATGCATGAAACTTGATGATACAATGTTAAGTGAATTAAGCCAGTCACGAAATGACAAATGATGTATGATTCCAATTATGTGAAGTATCTAAAGCAATCAAACTCATAGAGACAGATAGATGGGGGTGGTTTTTAGGGGCTGGGGGGAGATGGGAATAGGGAGCTGTGGTTTGGTGGGCACAGAGTTTCAGTTTTGCAAGATGAAAACATTCTGGAGATGCGTTTCACAGCAATGTGAATATACTTAATACTCCTGAGCTATACGGTTAGAAATGCTTAAGGGACTAAGACAGAAAATTATATGTTATGCTTTTTTTTTTAACCACAAATAAAAATTTACAAAAGGTAGTAAGTATGAATGTTAAATTTGGGGTAAACTTGGCAGAACAGTGTTGTGTTTCGATACAATTCACTGAGCTGATGAAAGGAGTTCATCAACCAATGAGGAGAAGGCCCTTGGTGAAAAATTTCTCGGAGGATGCAGAGAAAGTAAATCAAAGGGTAGAGAGAGTGCTAACACATGGAGAGAGGCTGTGTTTTCTGTCCAGATACCTAGTGTACCTGTAACTGGGTTTCTCTCTTTACAAACACATTTTCAGAAAGCTCTGTCTGGTGAATTTTGGCCACACACAGGCCCTCCCTCTAACCTGCCTGCTCTGCCTGTTCAAGCTGCATTCTGGCTTCTGTCATGAGGTGGCACCAATGTACCTCCAGTATCAGAGTTCTCTACAAAGAACTTTATTGAAAGAGCAAAAAAATAAATAAATAAAATGTTCTCCCTTAAAAGCCAGTGTATTAACCTAATTCTAATTCTGAAAAAACTGATAGGTGTTAAAGAAGCTGTAAAAACATACTCCAGGGCCTTCATACAATGAATCACCAGGTAGCAGTAGTACATCGACAGTCAGCAGCATAGGTAAGTACAGGGCCCTGGGAAGGTAACTGAGAGGAACAGGGCACAGACTGGAGTCTGGACGGCTGTATCCAGTGTCCCGGTCATGGGATGACAGACAGGGTGTGGGGGAAGAACTGGGCAGCCTGTACAGGGGTCGGTGGGTGATGGGACGTAAACACCCTAATCCCTGGGAGGGACCTTCTACAGTGTGGACATGTCAACATACACTGATGAGGGAAGAGATATGTCAATGAACGTGATATAGATTTGGGGTCGACAGCAGGTCATTGATATACATATGAATTTTCCAAATGGAACTGGATTCATAGTAAACAAACCATTCCAAGACATCTGTTATTCTTTGCAAAATGTACTCCTTTTCCTTAAAAATGAAAAATGAAGATGGCTGCAACCAGGTAGCCAGATCAGAATGTCAACTCTGAGACTTTCAGACCAGGGTGCTCAGCAAGGGGAAACGAGGGATGGAGGTTGGGATCTTGGTATAATGGCTTCAACCAGAGTTTTCTGGAATTTTTCACCACCTGGCAGCAATCCCTCTGTATCTATCATTTTCTGGGTAATTGAATCTTGAGATTGGAATCCAGCCAGAGTCTGAACTGAAGACAAAGTTACACTAGCAAGAAGGGGGTGATTGGGCTAGAGGAGACCGAGAAAGAGAAACACACACCCACTGAGATATGCTGTCAATTCCATTTTGATTCTACTTCATCTCCTCACAAAACTGAACACAATGATGCTTTTCCAAGTTAATGAATGTATGTGCACATGTATGCACACTATGATCTTCATCATTAAGAGGGGCTTTTTGAATGAGTATCCATGGGCCCAGAATATCAGGGGAGAGCAAAATGACCATTTCTCCAGAGCTGGAAGCCCACTGACTAAAAGGGAGGCTGCTCTGTTGTCCATTACAGAGGGTGAGGAATGGAACTTCATTTCCAAAATGCCAGTTATCTGGACAGGTGATACGTATAGGCTCTACAACTTGCTTGGTCATCTGTGAAATGGGACTCACAATACCTGTGTCACAGAGCTGTCCTGAGGGGTGAATGAGAAAACCTGCCCAAAGTATATGGCATACTGTGGAACTTCAAAGGCTCTTTTAAAAAGTCAAGACTCAGTAGCAGGGGCTGGCTGAGCCTTAGGGCTAAGGCAGGCACTGTGGAAAAGTGTTTTTCATTGTTTCTCCTAATGAGAATATAGATATCTTTATGAAGGAAGCAAATATCTCGCTAAAATGCCTGGAGTTCAATTTTTAAAGACAGAAGGATCTCTAGTTTCTTGGATGATTCATAATCTCCTAAGAACTGCCCAACATCATGCCTCTGAGCAGACCCTAATCCAGTCCCCCACTCTGGGAAGACAGGCTTGCCTTTGACTCATCTGGTGAGCTCAGTGAGAGATGTCACCAGGGCAGCATGCTGTGATGTTCGTGTAACTGCTGCTCCTGGACTGCTCCATATGTTAATACATTTATAGGAAAATTCTAGGCCTGTCTCCTATTCGACAGTGCAGGGGTCCTCAGATCATATATCATCCAGTCACTTCACAACAGATTTAGCCATCTACCATCTCCCTATGGAGTAAAACCTCCCAAATTACTAGCATTTCATTGACGTACAATTGTCCACTCTTTCATTCGTTAATAACTTAAACTTTCTTTCGTTATTCCATTCAAGGTGTCTCATTAACTCTATGGTGGAAATAAGATGGTAAGAAGGGAAGTGAATGTATGGGCAAATTCAGGGGTTAAAATGAACTGGAATGGCT
This sequence comes from Neophocaena asiaeorientalis asiaeorientalis, assembly GCF_003031525.2. NCBI lineage: Eukaryota > Metazoa > Chordata > Mammalia > Artiodactyla > Phocoenidae > Neophocaena > Neophocaena asiaeorientalis. The sequence continues at coordinate 36,073 of NW_020175025.1, forward strand.
CCTTCACATTAACTTTTAAATTCTGCCAACTTTCAAGGCATTGAAGATAAAAAATTCCCTCCTTGGAACCTTCATCCCCATGCTGCGAGTTTCTCTCTCTCTCTCTCTCTCTCTCTCTCTCCCTCTCTCTCTCTCTCCCTCCCTCCCTCCCTCCCCCCCCTTCTTCTCCCTCA
>NW_020175025.1:36288-41426 GCF_003031525.2 Neophocaena asiaeorientalis asiaeorientalis
CTCCCTCCCTGTCTTCTCTTTCAAAATGTAAGTTTCAGAAAGAGTTTTCTACATTCCCTGTCAACATTCTTAACTTCCCACTAACTCCTTATTCCACTGCACTATCAATTCTTTCCCCATGATTGCAACGAACATGCTCCCACCAAGGTCAAGAGCCATCTTTTTGTCCTAGGTCCAGATATTTTGTACAAGTATTAACATACCAAACAAATAAAATGAACCATATTAGTGAAACAGGGAAGTCATAAAATATAGTGAGGGATATGATGGCTTTTCTGCAAAAGTATATATACCAACATGAATACACATGTATATGATGTATGTGTGTGATTACAAGTTAGTGTGTTACATACAGAGGAAAATCTGGAGAAGAAACACCAGTAAATTAACAGAGATGGGCTTTGTATTATGGAGGTCAGAAGGTGGGAGCAGAAGGGAAAGACAGAATAATTTCATCTCCTAAGCATACATTTCTATATGATTTGATAGTTGTTGGAAAAGAAAATAATTAATTGGTAATCTGAAATAGTCATTGACAAAGTTTTGTAAAACAGAAGATGTGTAAACTATGTCACAAAAAACAGTAGAAATACATTTATTTACTTGGAAACATGTTCATACACTATTGCATAAACATATCACATTAAAGATATTTCTCTGATAATAATTCAGTCTGTAGCCATTGGTGAGAGAGTGGAAACTTTCCTTTTCTAAATCTGCATTTGTATGCTATTTTAAATATGGAAACTTTATTGAATAAAATGTTGAAACCTTAAAATACTTGAATCTGATTACAAATATGATGCTCATATATTCATTGCTTTGGAAACATGTTAATAGTATACTGTTTTGTGGGTAAAAGAAGCAGACCAAGACAATTTACCTGACAATACTTCTGTGTGTGTGCATGCATGTGTTTCTATGTCTCAAACTTCACACCAATTATTCACACTGACTCATGCAGCATTCTATTCAGTTCACACAGGGTCTTGACTTCCAGCTGTAGGAGTTGAAGACCCCAGGATGGACATCAATATGGAAAGATCTCTATCAGTGTCTGGAAAATTCCTGAAAGCTTTTGCCTATACAGTGAATTCATCCACCTCCCTCACTTCCATGAAACCTATCCCAAAACTAGCCCCCTAATTGAGACTTTCACATCTGCAATTCTGACTCTGATCACCAGGTGGCATCTTTCTCTGCGTTCTACAGACTATTTTCTCCCAGTTGAAAATGCACTCTTTATAAACAGAAACAATTTTTTTTCTCAAAGCAAATTATGAAACAATGAGTACTGAGTGATCACAACTGTCTTTGAAAAATTCATATGTTTATAATAAAAAGACTTAGAGGACATATACATAAATCCTTTTGGCTTACTCCTGCATCTACATGTCATTAATTTATTAATGTGTGTTGGGTGTCTACTGTGTGCCAGGCACTGTCAGACCAATTCCATATCTGCATCCCACGCCTTCCTCGTTTTGATCTCCAGACCTGCATGAAGTGGAAATGCTCACAGGGAGCAACATGCATGTTAGTGCCCACCCATGATGTATGACTTCAAATGGACTCCATTCTAAAAAGGTCAATCCAAGCTTCGTCTTGAGTCCTGGAAACACAGGATCTAAAGAGCAAATGATGTGGATGAGCAGAGAGAGGTGCTACCTTGGGAATCTGATGGACCTTATAACCCACCTCTGTCCTCTTGCATAGCAGTAATGATCTACTATCTTCTCCTAGCAGGACCTCACTAAAAGAGGGAAAGGCTGGGCAACCTTTGTATGGTTTCAGTCTGGGTTCTCATGGGCAGGAACTGGAGGTTTTACTTTTTCTTTAGCTCTTTGCAAGGTCATAATGCTAGATTTTGGAACTGGTTTTGTGTCTGTCTTATCCCTAGGAGTGTGGTCCCTCCCATTTAGTCATCTTAGTGGTCCATCTGAGGTGACATGGAGTTTCTGCTTCATGTAAGACCTCCTCTCCCACTATGGGGGGCCTGGACCCAAATCCAGAGTAGACAGAGAGGAGTAGAGATCAAGTTCACAAAGACAAGCACATGACTAGGACCCCAGTTCAAACACCTAATCCTCCTAATTTAGTAGAATGGTTCTCATGGATTTCTCACATTATGTTCACCTCCCCCAGCATTCCTCTTAGATAGTCTGTAAAAGAACAGGCATTTTCTTTTTTTTTTTTTACATCTTTATTGGAGTATAATTGCTTTACAATGGTGTGTTAGTTTCTGCTTTATAACAAAGTGAATCAGTTATACATATACATATGTTCCCATACCTCTTCCTTCTTGCGTCTCCCTCCCTCCCACCCTCCCTATCCCACCCCAGAACTGGCATTTTCATACATTGCTGGAGGTAATGTAAAATGATACAATTCTGTAGAGGAGATTTGATAATATTAGTAAAATGTTATTGGTTTACTCTTGGAACTAGCAAGCTCACTTCTAAAAATCCATTCCAAAGAAACAATTAAAAAAGAAAAAAAATGTATAAGTACAAGGCCATTTCTGGCAGACCAATTCATAACAGAAGAAGATAAGAAACAAGACAGATGTCCCCTAACAGGGGGCTAAATGATAACCTATGGAACATCTGCATCCTAGAGGACTATGCAGCTATAAAAGTAGTGATGACTCCCTCTCTGTACTGCTATGGGTTAACTCCACGGTATATTGTTCAGTGGAAAAAGCAAAGTGCATAAAATGTGTAGAGCTGCTGCTGTTGAAAACAGAAGCCACTAGCCACATGTGCCTACTAAGATTTGATTCCTCAGTGGTATGCACTATGTTTCAGGTGCTCAACACACACAGGTAGTTAGTGGCTACCATGTTGGTCAGTGCACATTTCCTTTTCAGCACAAATTTCCACTGGACGGTGATGGTGTAGAATATGGCACCTGCTAACTGTGAATGGGGACGAAAGCTAACATACATATTATATTTGCTTTTATATTTGCTTTTTTTTAGAGCTGAAAGGTTAAAACAAAAGATGAAAAAAAGTCTTACCTATAAGGGGACAGAGGAGCAGCCCAGGATGGAAGCTGATGATCTCTAGCCTCTTAGAATATAATACAGATTTACAGGCTCCATACACTGAAAATGGTAAGAAACAATGACCAACCCATTAGCAATGTTCAACTCAACTACCCAGATTGAGTCCTCTGAAAACATTTCCCACTAGAAGGAACCAGGCTTCCTTGGAGAAATGCTAACTCCAGGTCTGGATAGAGATTATACCAGATGAGTCTGGACTGAACTCCCATACCAGAAAGCAGGTCACAAAGACTCAGAAGCCAACATGAAGGGGCTCCCACTGGACAGACAGCAATTGAATGTCAAAAGCATTAATGATTGCAATGGATTAAAACACATCAAATATAGAAGCATCTATGAGCACATGGTGACACTCATAGGGGACACACTAAAACAAAACAAAACAAAAACAAAGAAACAAGACCAACTCACTACTCACCTTTGGTAAATACTAAGGACACAACTCATTTTAAAGTAGAAATACTGCACAAGAATTGAACATTCATTCTTCCCTCCCTGATGTAGCATATCTCAGTGAACCTAAGAGTTGATGAGGAGAAGTTTCTTTTAGAAAAGAATTCCAGATAATAGGTGCAGAAGGAATTATAAAATTAAAATATTATGCTTTTGCACCCTTTAATGAAATGTGGGTCTAGGCAAAGATCTTCAGAGGTTGCAAAAGACCTAAGGTGAAGAGAAATGGGAAATTTTTATAATGGAAGGATCAGGCTGACAACATCTGAACTCAGTGATCCATCTTAAAGTCACAGGACAGAAAACCAGATACAGTGAGCCTCCTGGTGTAATGCTATATGAATAGACAACATCACATATGTGGTACTCTTGCCAAAAAACTTGCAGCTGAACAAGCCTCTAAATCTAATTTAAAAATTTAAAGAAATACAGGGTCCAGTGGAATATAATAAACCTCAAAAGAGGATTACAAGCAGCAAAATCAAGGATTCAACTTTATCAGTCAAAAGATCTATTTTCTTAAGCAAATAAACTAAAGTTTAAAAATAAAAAGGAATGAACCATCTTTAGATTACAAAAGACTTAACACTTCACAGAAATTAAAATTAAAACCATAATTAGATACCACTACTCACCCACCAGAACAAAAAGTTAGAAAAAAAAGGAAATTACCAAGTATTGGCAAGTATGTGGAGCAAGTAGACACCTCATGCACTGTCGGTGGAATATAGACTGGAAAAACCACTTTGACAAACTGCATGGCAGTGTCTATGGAGCTGAACATATACATTCCCTATGACTCAGAAATGCCACTCTTATGTACATGTCCAACAGAAATGAAAATAAATGTCCATCCAAAAGATATGTACAGGGATTGGTTCAAGATGGCAGAGTAGAAGGATGTGCACTCACTCCTTCTTGCAAAAGCACTGGAATCACAACTAACTGCTGAACAATCATCCACAGGAAGACACTGGAACTCACCAAAAAAGATACTCCACATCCAAAGACAAAGGAGAAGCCGCAATGAGATGGTAGGAGGGGTGCAATCACAATAAAATCAAATCCCATAATGGCTGGGTGGGTGACTCACAAACTGGAGAACACTTATACCACAGAAGTCCACCCACTGGAGTGAAGGTTCTGAGTCCCACGTCAGGCCTCCCAACCTGGTGGTCTGGCAATGCAAGGAGGAATTCGTAGAGAATCAGGCTTTGAAGGCTAGTGGGATTTGATTGCAGGACTTTGACAGGACTGGGGGAAACAGAGACTCCTTTCTTGGAGGGCACACACAAAGTAGTGTGTGCATCAGGACCCAGGGGAAGGAGCAGTGACCCCATAGGAGACTGAACCAGACTTACCTGCTAATGTTGGAGGGTCTCCTGCAGAGGTGGGGTGTGGCCGTGGCTCACCATGGGGACGAGGACACTGGCAGCAGAAGTTCTTGGAAGTACTCCTTGGTGTGAGCCCTCCCAAAGTCCGCCATTAGCCCCACAAAAGAGCCCAGGTAGGCTCCAGTGTTGGGTTGCCTCAGGCCAAACAACCAACTGGGAGGGAACCCAGCCCCACCCATCAGCAGTCAGCAGATTAAAGTTTTACTGAGCTCTGCCCACCAGAG
>NW_020175025.1:41558-41792 GCF_003031525.2 Neophocaena asiaeorientalis asiaeorientalis
ATGAAAAGGTAGAGGACTTTGTACCAGATGAAGGAACAAGATAAAACCCCAGAAAAACAACTAAATGAAGTGGAGATAGTCAACCTTCCAGAAAAAGAATTCAGAATAATGATAGTGAAGAAGATCCAGGACCTCACAAAAGAATGGAAGCAAAGATCCAGAAGATGCAAGAAATGCTTAACAAAGACCTAGAAGAATTAAAGGACAAACAAACAGAGATGAACAATATAATAA
>NW_020175025.1:47822-47986 GCF_003031525.2 Neophocaena asiaeorientalis asiaeorientalis
AGGACACTGGCAGCAGAAGTTCTTGGAAGTACTCCTTGGTGTGAGCCCTCCCAGAGTCCACCATTAGCTCCACCAAAGAGCTGGGTAGGCTCCAGTGCTAGGTCACCTCAGGCCAAACAACCAAGAGGGAGGGAACACAACCCCCCCCCCCCCCTCCGCAAAAA
>NW_020175025.1:48348-70348 GCF_003031525.2 Neophocaena asiaeorientalis asiaeorientalis
TAGAAGAATTAAAGAACAAACAAACAGAGATGAACAATATAATAACTGAAATGAAAAATACACTAGAAGGAATCAATAGCAGAATAACTGAGGCAAAAGAATGGATAAGTGACCTGGAAGACAGAATGGTGGAATTCACTGCCAAGGAACAGAATAAAGAAAAAAGAATGAAAAGAAATGAAGACAGCCTAAGAGACCTCTGGGACTACATTAAATGCAACAACATTCACGTTATAGGAGTACCAGAAGGAGAAGAGAGAGAGAAAGGACCCGAGAAAATATTTGAAGAGATTATAGTCGAAAACTTCCCTAACATGGGAAAGGAAATAGCCACCCAAGTCCAGGAAGTGCAGAGAGTCCCAGGCAGGATAAACCCAAGGAGAAACATGCCAAGACACATAGTAATCAAATTGACAAAAATTAAAGACAAAGAAAAATTACTGAAAGCAACAAGGGAAAAATGACAAATAACAAACAAGGGAACTCCAATGAGGCTAACAGCTGATTTCTCAGCAGAAACTCTACATGCCATCACTTTCATTTAAAGTGATGAAAGGGAAGAACCTACAACCAAGATTACTCTACCTGGCAAGGATCTCATTCAGATTTGACAGAGAAATCAAAAGCTTTACAGACAAGCAAAAGCTAAGAGAATTCAGCACCACCAAACCAGCTCTACAACAAATGCTAAAGGAACTTCTCTAAGTGGGAAACACAAGAGAAGAAAAGGACCTACAAAAACAAATGCATAACAATTAAGAAAACAGTAATAGGAACATACATATTGATAATTACCTTAAATGTGAATGGATTAAATGCTCCAACCAAAAGGCACTGGTTCACTGAATGGATAGAAAAACAAGACCCTTATATATGCTGTGTACAAGAGACCCACTTCAGACCTAGGGACACATACAGACTGAAAGTGAGGGGATGGAAAAAGATATTCCATGCAAATGGAAATCAAAAGAAAGCTTGACTAGCAATACTCATATCAGATAAGATAGACTATAAAATAAAGAATGTTACCAGAGACAAGGAAGGACACTGCATAATGATCAAGGGATCAATCCAAGAAGAAGATATAACAATTATAAATATATATGCACCCAACATAGGAGCACCTCAATCCATAAGGCAAATGCTAACAGCTATAAAAGAGGAAATCAACAGTAACACAATAAGAGTGGGGGACTTTAATACCTCACTTACACCAATGGACAGATCATCCACACAGAAATTTAATAAGGAAACACAAGCTTTAAATGACACAATAGATCAGACAGATCTAATTGACAGTTATAGGACATTCCATCCCAAAACAGCTGATTACACTTTCTTCTCAAGTGCACACAGAACATTCTCCAGGATAGATCACATCTTGGGTCACAAATCAAGCCTCAATAAATTTAAGAAAATTGAAACCATATCAAGCATTTTTTCTGATCACAACACTATGAGATTAGAAATCAATTACAGGTAAAAAAAAAGTAAAAAATACAAACACATGGAGGCTAAACAATATTCTACTAAATAACCAAGAGATCACTGAAGAAATCAAAGAGGAAATCAAAAAATACCTAGAGAAATATTACAACAAAAACATGACAATCCAAAACCTATGGGATGCAGCAAAAGCTGTTCTACAAGGCAAGTTTATGGCAATACAAGCCTACCTCAAGAAACAAGAAAAATCTCAAATAAACAACCTAATCTTACACCTAAAGGAACCAGAGAAAGAAGAACAAACAAAACCCAAAGTTAGTAGAAGGAAAGAAATCATAATGATCAGAGCAGAAATAAATGAAATAGTAACAAAGAAAACAATAGCAAAGATCAATAAAACTTAAAGCTGTTTCTTTGAGAAGATAAACAAAATTGATAAACCATTAGCCAGACTCAGCAAGAAAAAGAGGGAGAGGTCTCAAATCAATAAAATTAGAAATGAAAAAGGAGAAGTTACAATGGACTCTGCAGAAATACAAAGCATCATAAGAGACTACTATAAGCAACTCCATGACAATAAAATGGACAACCTGGAAAAAATGGACAAATTCTTAGGAAGTATAACCTTCCACGACTGAAGCAGGAAGAAATAGAAAATATGAACAGACCAATCACAAATAATGAAATTGAAACAGTGATCGAAAATCTTCCAAAAAGCAAAAGTCCAGGAACAGGTGGCTTCTATCAAACATTTAGAGAAGAGCTAACATCCATCCTTCCCAAACTCTTCCAAAAAATTGCAGAGGAAGGAACAATCCCAAACTCAATCTATGAGGCCACCATTACCCTGATACTAAAACCAGCAAAAATGTCACAAAAAAAGAAAAGTACAGGCCAACATAACTGATGAACATAGATGCAAAATTCCTCAACACAATACTAGCAAACAGAATCCAAAAACATATTAAAAAGATCATACGCCATGATCAAGTGGGATTTATCCCAGGGTTGCAAGGATTCTTCAATATATGCAAATAGAAAGAATAAAATACTGAGGAATAGGGGCTTCCTTGGTGGTAGAGTGGTTAAGAATCTGCCTGTCAATGTGGGGGACATGGGTTTGAGCCCTGGTCCAGGAAGATCCCACATGCCACAGAGCAACTAAGCCCATGCACCACAACTACTGAGCCTACGCTCTACACATGAAACACAGGGGAAGAGGTGAGGATGTTCTGCCTGCCCCCTCTCAGTTCACTGAAAGCTGTGCAGTGGTGCTTTTCCTCTTCCCTAGCTCCATCACACAGCCCCCTCTGCACACACAGCAGTGACACTGAGGCTCACATGTCATGGACATGTGCACTTATCCCTGCTTGTGTTACATGTCCAAGTATTCTTTCTGGTAGTCATGCTATTATGTTAATGTAAGAGGCATCAAACTAAACAGAGTGAAGTTTACAAATTTGGAATGAGAACTAACATTGCTGAGGACCTACTAGATGCCACATGCTATAGGTTGTTATTTTTATCTTCAAATTCTCAAAGCAATGTTCTGTGGGTATCATTACTTAACTTTCTACAGATGGGACATAGGCACAGAGGAGAACATATATGCACAAAGAGTTAGAGGGAGGTGTCAAATGGACACAGAGATCAACTTGAAGGGCTAACACTGGCCAATTCTGTGCCAATTTGAGCATCAAAATGCTTAATGATAATAAACCCTTTGAGAAAATAGGACTTTAGGGGTCATACTTATACAAATGAAAACAATTATTTAATAATTAATTAATGATGGGGAAAAGGGAAAGCTTGACCCTACACTCAAATGCTAAGTAATAATTCTAGAAGAAATGACAAAATTGGAAAAGCAATACTTAACAGAAACCATAGCAACAAGTGATTCAGGTAAGAATCATAAATAGATGCTCAGACTGCATCAAATCTCACTGCAGTCACAGAGTCACCATGGTAACTATGCTGGCCTAGTAATACTGGGAAAAAACAAACAATATCCACCCTGATTACATTCCAATATGTGATAGGAATTAAATAGAACTGACATAACACACAGTAATTAACCTCAAGTATTCTGCAGAGTAAAGATTCCTGGAAGCTTTAGCAATATACACATAAGTGTATACGTACATACCCACATACACACATGCTCTCTCTTTCCCTCTCTCTCCCTCTCCTCCCCCACCCCCCCCATTCTCTCTCACCACCCAATATCCCAGGAATGGGGATTCACTGGTATATAAAGAAGAAAATCCCCACAATTCAACATATTCATTTCTGATCACACATAAACTTCAAAGCTACTGGACTATTTTAGTGATGGATTTTTCTGGAGATGACTTGTAGAATTGTCTCTGGGACATTTTTCTCCATAATTTCAGTAGATTGCCAATAATGGGTAAAAGCTGATGTGGAAATACAGGAAATGCAAGTTATGCATCAAATACCCTTTCCATTCTACAGTAGCCTGTGCTTTCACTCAGAAAGCTTCCCCAACACTTTCTGTTGAATATTTGGCTGCTGGCAATTCAACAAAAATAAAATACATGAAAATATTAACATTTTACTTAAAAATACTGCCATTTATAATAGTAACAAGAACTACGAGATACTTAGGAATAATTTGTCCACAGATGTGCAATGCCTATACTTTGAGCACTCCAAAACATTGCTCATAAAAATTAAACAAAACCTGAATAAATAGAGAGACATGCCGTCTTCGTGGTTTGGAAGACACAGTATTGTTAAGATGTCTATTCTCAAACTGATTTACAGATTCAATGAAATCATAATAAAAATCCCAGCAGACACTTTTTTAAAGAAACTGACAGGATGATTTCTAATTTCATATGGAAATAAAAAGGACCTAGACCATGAAAAATCACTCTGACAATAACAGGGTGGGAAGATAAACACTACTTGATTTCAAGACTCATTTTAATTCTGTAAGAATAAAAACAGTGTGGTTTGGGGTGAAGGTGAAAATGTATATCAAAGGAACAAAATTAAGAGTCAAAAAATAGACCCATACATATGTGAACAACTGATTTACAACGAAGCTACAAAGGTAATTTGGTGGACAAAAAATGGTCTTTTCAACAAATGGTGCTTGGAGAAGTGGATATCCACATGCACAAACATAAACTGTGATCCATATATAGTACCATATACAAAACTCAACTCAAAATACATCATAAACCTAAATATAAAAGCAAAAACTGTAAAATTGTACCAGAAAACACAAGAGAAAGTCCTTGTGACACTAGATTAGGTAAAAATTTCATAGATGATAAATCAATACCACAATCTGTAAATGAACAAATCAATAAATTGTACTTCCGGAAAGGTAAGAATTTCTGCTCTTCTAAAGACACCACTGAGAGAATGAAAAGAGAAGCCAATGACTGGGAAAGTGTTTGAAAATCATATAACTGTTAAAGGACTTGTATCCAGAATATAGAAAATCTCACAAAAGCCAATAAGAAGGAAAAAGGCACTCAAATAAATGGGCAAAAATTATGAATAGACATTGCTCACACACAACAAATCAAATATCAAATAAGTACTACATGGAACAATGCTCAACATCATTAATCATTAGGGAAATGCAAACGAAAACTTCAGTGAAATACTACTACATCCCTGTAAAAATGACGAAAATTAGAAAGACTGAACACACCAAGTCTTGGCAAGACTATAGGGGATGGAACTCTCATACAACTGCTAGTGGAAATGAAAAATGGTGTGACCACTTTGGAAAACAGTTTATCACTTTATTGTAATGTTAATCTCACATCTATCACATGATCCAGCCATTGCACTCCTAAGTATTTATTCTAGAAGAGGAAAGTCTATGTCTCTACAAAGACTAATACACACATGCTTATAACAGCTTTATTTAAAAGACTCCTAAATTGAAACCACCCAAACATCCATTAACAGGTAAATGGATAAAAGAAATTGTGGTATATTCATATACTGGAATACTATTAAGCAATACAAAAGAATGAACTATTGATATATGCAACAAAATGAACAAATCTAAAAATAATTACAATGAATGAACAAACCCAGACCAAAAAAAAAAAAACCTCTCTGGTTCTATTTAAATACATTTCTGGGACATGAAAACTAATCCATAGTGACAGATAACTGTTTTTGCCTAGGGACAGGGCAGTGGGAGGGCTAGGGAGGCCATGTAGTACAGAACTAAAAATGTTATGTCCTGGAAAAAATAATACTAATGACATTTAAACCTATCTGGTTATTTTAGGGGACATGGTTTGGTATCATTATAATAGGGCAAACTATAGGGTAATTAATATTTTTGGAAATACAAACATTCTTGTAACTGACATTTTAACTAACAGTTGAAAAATTCCTGGCATCTTAAAAATTTCATTATACAATGGATAAAAATATGGTGTCCACGGAAGAATCCATATCACAATATTAAATTGCTAGGAAGACCTTTGAACCAATGGCATATTTCAACAACCATCTGAGAGACATATAGGAATCACTGATTATTATTTATACAGTCAGAAAAATATATGTAAATTTATGCACATGCTTGTTAAACATAAAGATCCTTCCTCAAGCTAGACAATTCATTGCTTTCAAAGAAAGCATCTCTAAGATGGGCATCAGGGCTACCGCAAAGCGCGTAGCTGCTGATGGAATTAAATGCCACCTGCTAAACCTCTTCTTCCAAGATGAGATCAAAGCAGCTTCCCTACTTTTAGGCTAGTTTGTGAACCTCACAGGAGCTATTCCACAACATGCTTTTGTTCAGATCTATGAACTCACTTGAGTCAGGTGTCATATCCAACTAAAGATGTGAAGTGTTGGAGTCTCCTGAGGACTGCTGCCCTTGAACCTGGAGTAGAAACTTCAGCAGCCATCAGGACACATATCCTCAGAACCTGCCTCTTTCAGACACCTGATATGAGCAAGGCCACCAGCATGAGGAGCTGCACAGGGAGAGACAAATCCAGCAATCACCGTGCTTTACTGGTGTAACTATGTGCCCCACACCGTGGTAGGCACTGGGCTAGTGACAATGACACTGAAACAATCGGGTAGTGATTGTAACAACCCAATGTTACAATGGGCCTCTCATCAGGGCTTTTGTTTTTCTCAGTTATTCCTCTATCTACTACTTAAAAACAAAAAACAAAAAAATATTGAAAAGGAATAAGGAGTGGCCTGAATTCATACCCACACTCATGATCCTGCAACAACCACAGGGCTGCTGGCTTATTCATGTGTTATCACTGAATGTTCACAGCGACCCTGTGGGGAGGGCATTCTTATCTCCATTTTTCAGAGGGGAAAGCTGAGGCTCAGAGAGAGTTGTTACTTGTCTCACTTCTCGCAACCCTGCTTTTAGAAGGAAAGTGGCTCCAGGACACCCTTGGAGCAGGACACCGCACTCACTGGGTCCAGGAGGGACTCCAATGGCTTTACCTACGAGACAGCAGAGGCACCAAGCCCCAAAGCGGGAAAGAGGTGACTTGGTTGTAGATCCCTTTGTCTCCCCACACCCCAGCATGGTCCAGCCCCCACCGGGGACCCACACTCTCAGCTGAGTCCCGAACACCTGAAGGCATGACCGGCTCTTCTCATCAGGCCACATCTGCCTCGGTAGAAAAGTCATCACGGTCGCCATAGCGACGTCCGGTTTCTATGGCAATTGCAATGCGTAGGCTTGGCCTCCACACCGGAAATGTCTCCTCACCCTGCTACACCAATGGTCTTTCGTTGAAAGAAAATCACCTTTGCTCTTCAGGCTACCACTTGAGAAAGCATAATAATTAAAGGCACTAGACTGGGACTGGGTAGTTGGCAGAACTCTACACATGTTGTTGGAACAAAGCATGTTCCTACAGTCAGAATTTTTTTGCTTTAAAGAGGCAGTAGGAGAATATTGTCAGTATACAGAGACCCAGGGAGGTATCCTAGGGTTCTTGGAGATGAGAGGGTGAGCATATAAAATTACAGGCCATGCTAAGCAGGAATGACTTACCTGATTCATGAAGTTGGAAGGAAAAACAGGGGTTTCACAGCCCAGACCCTCTCTCTTCAAAACTCTTATAGCAAGCTACCCATAGGGAGCATGTGTTCTGCCCTGCCCTTAGGGGCGGGTCTTATGATTAGCTTACAATTCTTCTCCCTTTTTTGTGTCTCTCTAGCTCACCAGCTGTTCTTATGTTATTGCTTTAAAACGCTTGTGTCATTAATGCCCCCTCAAATACACCTCTGTTCTATGTTTGATTTATGTAGACCAACTAAGAAATGAAAAAAAGAATAAGGAGAGCAATACATCAACTTGATTCCTTATAAAGGTGAAATTGGAGAAAGTGGCTTAGATTTGCTGGCAAATGGGCTTCCTATTAATGATGTCCAGAATTGGACAGACTTGTCCACTCAGTAGTACTGCATTGGGACAGTCTCTAAGGCCAAAGACTGCAATGTATATCTATCTGCTGTCTGGTAGAAGACTCTCGTTTATGTGTACTCAAAGAAAGTGACTTTCTTGCCATAGGCAGTCTCTGTAGCAAGAAAAAGTGTTTCAGGACACCTTCTTTGAGAAACACTTCTCAAAGTGAAGAAATACCCCTTGCTCTGAATGAATACTCACCAAGCCACCTTCTGAGGCTCCTCCCATGGAACCATTGCAGCAACACTTTCTTAGTACATTAATTTTGTGATTATAGTATGATTCCATAATTATTATGGAATTATTTTCCAATTTCCAAGACTAACGTATCATATATCATGAAAATTTCCCTAGGAAATCCCCTCAAGAAGGAATTGATGGAATGCTCAGAAATGTTCTCCCTCTCATAAATCAACACACAAATTGTAGTCAAAATGATAACGAAGTCCTACCAATCCTTCAAGGATAAGAGAATCTCTATATTATCCAATGATAACAGACTACAGGAAGAAAAGAAGTAACATTCACCAAGATCACAATGTTTTGAATATCCATTTCTGCTTAGCAATAAACAAAATAATAACCATGTATTATTTCTCAGGATTCTGTGGGTTGACTGGGTGTTTTTCTGCTCCGTTTGGTGTCTGTTACCTGAGGCTGCAGTCATCTGGAGGCACCTCTCATCTGGAATTTCCAAGAAAGCCCATTCACATGCATGAGGGTTAATGTTGGCATATGTTGGGAGCTCACTGGGGCTGTTGACTGGAGCACTTTGGGTCTTCTCCACAGAGCTCTCCACATGTAGGGCTGCCAGACAAAACAGAGGACACTTAGTTAAATCTGGATTCCAGACAACCAAGAAATTATTTTTAGTGTAAGTGTGATGGTTAATTTCATGTGTCAACAAGACTGGGCCAAGGTGCCCAGATATCTGGTCAAACATTATTCTGGCTGTTTCTGTGATGTTTGGATGATATTAACATTTAAATAGGGGGACATTGAGTAAAGCAGATGAAGGCCTGAATAGAACAAAAGATTGACCTCTAACAAGCAGAAGGATTCTGCAGCAGATGGTGTTCGGGCATTTTATAATGGCTTAATGGCCTTTGATACAGAGGTACTATTGACATTTCCTCCAATAAGGGAGTTTCAGGTGAAAGTTTAGAAACGGATCATCATGGTGATTCTAATGTGCCACCTGGTTAAGACTCCCTGGCTGAGGAGACAGGTCAAAATGCAATAGGAGTATCCTGCTCTGGGGAGGAAAGGCAGCTACTATTTATGAAGCAAGTCATTTAGAGGGGCCCAGCACTACATTCTTCAAGTAAGTGGCTGGATTTAATCCTTATAACTACCCTGGTGGTGAGGTATTGCTATTGTCTCTTCATGGATGTGTGTGACTCCAAAGCACATGCTTCTAAGCACAGAGACAAATGGCTAAGAGGTTGCTCCCCAGGCCAACTGCTAGAGCCAGGGGTGGCTGGAAGCCTGGGTACCTTTAGTTGCTGGTGGCAGTGCTTTAGCAAAGGTATCAGGACATATACTGCTGAGGTGGTTAATCTCTGTTCTCTCTGTATTTACCCTCCCTGCAGCAGGAAGCCAGGTTGGTACTCACTCCTCCTGCCACATGGGAGATTTATGATGGGGCTGGAAGCAGAAGCTGTCTGAAGCCATTGTTTCTTCTGTCCTTTGTGAAAGCTTGACTTTACACCATGGAATGTGCTGCCTGTACCTGGTAGGGAGGGGAGGACATGTGAGGACACAGAGAAGGCCTGGAAGGGAAATTTCTCCCAGATAGGGGTGAGGTAAGAGTTCTACAGGCCCTTCCTGGAGGAGGAGGGACCTGAGCACAGGTCCATATCAACACTTGGGGTTGCTCCTTGGATGGCTCATAAAAGCTGCACATCCAGCCATGAGACAGATTATCCTATATGGATCAAGGGATGAGTCATGCGAGGTTGGGGTGTGAAGGCACAGAGCCAGCTAGGGCAAAGGTCAGCTCAGCCTTGAGCAGTGTAGACAGATGAGTATTGATGATAGGGGGCTCCCTAGGGTGTATCTGGAAATTGAGTTCACACACATGGGCCTGCTTTGTCAGAGAACACGAATATTTAACATTTTAAATTCTGTCTAGGTGAAATTTAAAGTCTTTTTACTAATATATATCTCAACGAACTACAAGATGAGAGCACTTGTTTATCCAGATTTATGCAATAATCAGTTTTACAATATTATTAGTATTTGCTAATGTGAAACCCTATTGTTGGAGTGTTAGATTACTTTTCATTTTTCCCCTTTTTCTATATATAAATGGTATATTTCACATGTGCTTTTTTAAGTTAGAAAGTAGGGTGGGAAAGAAACTAACACTTCAAGGGCCCACTACTGGCCAGTGTGTTAGGAACTCTACATACTGTTTTTATAACTTCTTACAACTGTTCTGTAAGTATCAGTATTCCCTGTTACAACTCATTCATCCCCCAAGGCACACTCTACCAAGGCTCAGAGAGGTTAAATACATTTTCCAAGGATACCCCTGGTAAGAGTGTATCCTAATCCAGGGTTGTTGGATTCCAGAGTTGGGTTCTACTCTGAATCTGTGCACATAGGATGGGTAGTAACGTTTACCTTGCTCTAGAGCAGATTTTCTCAACCTTAGCACTGTTGACACTTTGGGTCAGAGTACTCCTTGTTGTGAAGGCTGTTCCATGTATTGTGGGATATTTAGCCTCCACCCACAAGATTTCAGTAGCACCCCCAGTTGTGACTACCAAAAATGTTTTCAGACATTTCCACATGTCTCCTGGAGCTGGGGAACAAAATCACCACCATTTGAGAACTACTGCTCTAGATATACATTTCTGACAGGTAGTTGGATACATGGGTATGGAGCCTGGAAAAACGTTCTGAGATGAAGACATGATTTGTAGGCTTATGGGGCCGGGCATGTAATAGATGCCCCATAAATATTTGTTAAATAAATGCAAATGGCTTATAAAATTGAGAGTCATCAAGTATTTTTCTGTTCTTATACCAGTTCTACAAACTGAAGTAGGATCATTCTTATAAACTTTATCAAAATCTGTATTTTCAACCCAACATTTATTGCTTAGCTTTTGTTGCCCTGTGTAAAAGAAATGTATTTGAAATGGTAGAACATGTTGAAATGGGTTATATTACCACCAGGTAAAGCCAGAGCCACAATGCAACATTAAGATGGCGGAACAAAAGAGTGAAGGTCCAGTGTAACCTGCATTTCTATGCCAGACCAATGTTAAGTACTTTAATGATACTAACATATTTGATCTTCAAACAGCCCTTTAAGGTTTTATCACCATTTATGGATCAGAAGTTCAAGGCATGGAGAGGTTAAGGAACTGGTCTAGGTCACATGGTTAGTAGGAGATAGAGGAATGGCCCTTCCCAGGACTATATGGTATTAAAGCCCATTGATACTAACCATGAAGCTACCCTACCATGCATCAACAAATATCTCTAGAGCCTCGCCCAGGGTCTGGAACTGAGTGAATTTTGAACTGAATTGAACTTAGATATAGTGACTGAATGTAGAATTCTGGTGAGCCTGCAGCATGACTCTTAAAATAATTTCTTGGACTTACATGGAAAAATATCTCCCTTCTAGAAACTCAAAGTGTTTTTCTGAATGGAAATGACTTTATTCTCTGGCCCAGACCTAGCTGGTTGGGAGAAGAGGCTGGTGTGATCTTCTTTGACAGGTGAGACCACCTCCTCTTTGGGCGGTGACTTACCCAAGATCATCCTAGAGTTTTGAGGTGAGGTCTGCCCCTGGGACCCAGGGAGATCTCCTGGCTGGTACTGTAGGATTTTGTACAAAATACACAGAAATAGCTTTTGGTCCTATGTAGCACAGGAAAACACAGGGAATGGGCAAGTGGTGACTTCATTCCCTACCTCAAACTCTATTCATGGGTTGCATGACTCAACTGTGTGGAAATGGTAATAATCACCTTCTTACCTTCCCCAGCCCCATCATTCCACTACATAGAAATGGCATTGATTCTATCACAGTCAAGATAGAAATGTGTGTGTATTTTCCTTCTTCTCTCCACATGTTCTCCAGATCATTCTGCCCCTCAAATACGGTCACATCTGTGGTTCACACTCTCTTGCCCCCTCCACTACTAGTGGGGTAAAGCTCCACCAGATTCCTGACTCTCTTGGCAAATCCATTCTCAGAAAGTGCTAGCCCCTCTTTCTTTACCCTCCAAATGTACTGCTCAGCTTCTGTCTTCACAGGCCCATTGAGGCTAGAAGTAAAAGGGCCAAGGTCCCAAGACAGTGGTCTTATGGGTCCCCACATTCCCAGGGCCCTGAATGGCTCCTGATTTGCATGTTTCTTTTTTTTTAATCAGACAACTTTAGGGAATCAGAAGAAGTAAACACATCAAATTTATATGTATTTTCTGTTGCATAAATTTTTGGGGGACTAAATATTGTTCTGCACAATAATCTAAAGGTTTTAAAGTATGTGTGACCACATTCCTTGTTAAGAGAAGCTGCCATAAGGTATGTCTTCAAATGGCTTTTAAAACATAAGGGGGAAATGACATTAGCTTTATCGAGAGGCAGATATATTTTTTGTGTGTATGATTCAATATTTTAATAGATTATACTCCATTTAAAGTTATTATAAAACATTGGCTATATTCCCTGTGTTGTACAACACATTCTTGTATCTTATTTTTAAAATTTTTATTAAAGTATAGTTGATTTACAATATTGTGTTAGTTTCAGGTGTAGAGCATAGTGATTCAGTATTTTTGCAGATTACATTCCATTATAGGTTATTACAAGATACTAGGTATAATTCCCTGTGCCATACAGTATATCCTTGTTGCTTATCTGTTTCATATATAGCAATTTGTATCTAATCCTGTACCCCTAACTTGTCCCTCCCCCTTCCCTCTTCCCTTTGGTAATACCGGAGTGTATGAGATTGTGTTCTTCTTGGCAACTCTGATACCAAAATGCAGTGGCAGGAATGTTTATAGTCCTCTCCTGGGATTTATAACCAGTGCAGTGTACCCTACATCCTTGGTATTGATAACCAGTGCACAGTAATCTGCTCAACAGAAAGAGTATGGAGGTTCTTTTAAAACTTGAAAATAGAAATACTATGTGACTGAGCAATCCCAATTCTGGTTATTTATCCAAAAGAACTGAAAATCAGGATCTCAAAGAGATATTTGCACTGTCATGTTTATTTTAAAGCTATTCACAGGGGCTTCCCTGGTGGTGCAGTGGTTGAGAGTCCGCCTGCTGATGCAGGGGATGCAGGTTCGTGCCCCGCTCCAGGAGGATCCCACATGCCGTGGTGCGGTTGGGCCCGTGAGCCATGGCCGCTGAGCCTGCACGTCCAGAGCCTGTGCTCTGCAACGGGAGAGGCCACAACAGTGAGAGGCCCGTGCACTGCAAAAAAAAAAAAAAAAGCTATTCACAATACTCAAGATATAGAAACAACAGATAAGTAAATAAAGAAAATGTGACATATACATATAATAGATTATTACTCAGCCTTAAAAAAAAGAAAGATTTTCTGCAATACAACAACATGGATAAACCTTGAATACATTATGCTAAATGAAAAAAGCCAGGCACTGGAAGACAAACATTGTGTGATTCTACTTATTTGAGATATCTAAAATAGTCAAATTGATAGAATTAAAGAGTAAAATGGTGTTTTCCAGGGGCTGGGGGATGGGGAAGTGAAGAGTTATTAGTCAATGGTCATAAGGTTTCAGCTAAGCAATATGAATAAGTTCTAGGGGTCTGCTGTACAACGTTATATAAATAGTTATCAATACTGTATTGCACACTTAAATATTTTTAAGAGGGTAAATCTCATGTTAAGTGTTCTTATCAAAATAAAATAAAATAAGATAGGAAAAAAAAAGAAGTCAGCTGATAATTCTAAATCTGGCAAAACTGTCCTTCAAAAATGAGGGTGAAATTGTCTCCCCATTCCATTTCTGGTTACAGATTTTGTCTGTAACTCTAAGGGGATTGAAATTATTATAGAAATTCTTAGATTCATGTGGGCCACTGTCAGGTATTGAAGTGCTTCATTCAACAATGTATATATCAGAGAACATTGGGAAACATTCTACCAACACTGTACTGTATTTTGTAATAAAATATTTTGAAGATTGAAAAAAATGAGGATGAAATTAAGATATTCACAGACAAACAAAAGCTGAGGGAGTTTATTACCACTGGACCTGCTCATGAGAAATGCTAAAGAGAATCCTTCAAATTGGAAAGAAAAGATGACATACAGTTTCTTGAGGTCATATGAAAATATAAAGATCTCCAGCAAAAGTAAATAGATGAACAAATATGAAAACAAGTATGATTATAATTTTGGTTTGTAACTCAATTCTTTATTTTATACAGGAATTAAAAGATGAATGCACATAGCACAGGGAGATCAGCTCAGTGCTTTGTGTCCACCTAGAGGGGTGGGATAGGGAGGGTGGGAGGGAGACACAAGAGGGAAGAGATATGGGGATATATGTATATGTATAGCTGATTCACTTCATTATACAGCAGAAACTAACACACCATTGTAAAGCAATTATACTCCAATAAAGATGTTTAAAAAAAGACGAATGCACAAAAATTAATTACAAATCTATTTTAATGGGTACTCAATATATAACAATGAAATTAGTGACATCAGTAACATAAAGTTGGGGGGTGAGGTACAGAACAGTAAAGAGTAGAGTTTTGTGTGTGATTGAAGTGAAGTTGGTTTCAATTTATATTACATCATTATAACTTCAGGATAGTATATGTAATGCCCATCATAACCACAAAGCAAATATTTATAGAATATACACAAAAAACAAAGAGAAGGGAATAAAAATGTGTAGTGACAAAAATATCAACTAAATACAAATGAAGGCAGCAATGAAGGAAATGAAGGACAAAAAAACTATAGGCTATACAGAAACAATAAAATAGCAAAGTAAGTCCTTCCCTATCAGTAACGAGTCTAAATATAAATGGATTAAATGCCCCAATGAAAAGACATAGATAGTCAGAATGGATTTTTAAAAAAGCAGTATCCAACTCTACATTGTATCCAAGAGACCATTTTAGAATTAAGGACATGCATAGGTTGAAAGTGAAGGGATGGAGAAAGATATTCCATGCAAATAGTAACCAAAGGAGAGCAGGGGTGGCTACTCTAATAACAGACAAAATGGATTTTAATACAAAAAGTGGTAAGAAGCAAAGAAGGACATTATATAATGATAAAAGGGTTAATTCAGAAAGAAGATATAACAGTTTCAAACATAGATGCATCAAACATCAGAGCCCAAAAATATATAAAGCAAACATTGATATAATTGAAGAGACAAATAGGCAGCTTTACAATAACAGTAGGAAACTTCAGTATCTCACATTTATTAATGGATAGAACAACCAGAGAGAAGAATAATAAAGAAATAGAGGACCTGAACGACACTACAGACCTATTGGATCTAACAGACATATACAGAACATCCACCAAGGAAGAGCAGAATACAATTTTTTAATTGCAAGTGGAGTATTCTCCAGGATAGACCATATGTTATTTCACAAAACATGTCTCACTAGACTTGAAAAGATAGCTGTTGTACAAAGTATGTTCTCCAATCACAATGGAATGAATCAGTAATGGAAGGAAAATAGGGAAATTTACAAATATATAGAAATTAAACAACACAGTCTGAAAAACCAATGGGTCAAAGAAGAAGTCACAAAGGAAAATAGAAAATGTCTTGAGACAAATGAAATGAAAACACAACACACCAAAACTTATAGGATGCAATAAAACCAGTGCTAAGAGGGATATGTATGGCTATTATATTTTAAAAGGAAGAAAGACATCAAATGAGCAACCTAACTTTACACCTTAAAGAACTAGAAAAAGAAGAACAAACTAAACTCAAAGCTAGTAGGAAAAAGAAAATAATAAAAATTAGAGTTGAGATAAATAAAATAGAGAATAGAAATATTAACAGAAAAAATAACAATAATAGAAAAATAACAATGATACCAAGAGCTAATTTCTTCAGAAAGATAAACAAAATGGACAAGCTTTTAGGTAACTGACTAATAAAAGAGAGATAGAAGACTCTAACAACTAAAATCATAAATGAAAGTGGAGATATTTATAACCAGTTTCACAGAATATAAAAGATAACACAGTACTATGAAAATTATATGTCAATGAATTGTATGACGTAAATAAAATGAACAATTCCTAGAAACACGTAACCTACCAAAACTGAATATGAAGAAATAAAATGTCTGAAGAGATCGAAATATTTAGCAGATTGAATCAGTAAAAATAATTTTAAAAACTTCTCAATAAAGAAAAGCCCCCCCCCAAAAAAAAGAAAAGCCCAAGACCAGATTGCTTTTACAGGTGAATTCTACCAAACATGTAAAGAATTAACACCAATCCTTCTCAAACTCTTCCAAAAAAATTGAAGTGTAGGGAACACTTCCTAACTTATTCTGTGAGGCCAGCATTACTCTTACACCAAAGCCAGACAAAAACACTACAAGAAATGAAAACTACAGGGAAGTATCTCTATGAATATTGGTGCAAAAATCTTCAACTAGATACTAGCAAACTGAATTAATCAGCATATTAAGTAGATTATATACCATAACCAATAAGATTTATTCCTATAATGCAAGGCTGGTTTGATATATGAAAGTCAATCAATGTAGTACACCACATTAACAGAATGAAGGGGAAAAAACCACAATCATCTCGATGTAGAAAAGTTGCTTGACAAAATTCAACACCTTTGCATGATAATAACTTCAAAAAACTAGGAATAGACAGAATCTACCTAACATAATAATGGCCATGTATGAAAAACCCACAGTTAAAAGCATACTCCATGGTTAAAATAATAAGGTTTTCTGCTAATATCTGAAGCAAGATAATGGTGCCCACTTTTGCCACTTCTATTCAACATAGTGCTGGAAGTTCTAGCCAGAGCAATTAAGCAAGGAAAAGAAATAAAGGGCATCCAAATTGGAAAGGAAAAGATAAAATCATCATTGTTTATAGATGACATGATCTTGTATGTAGAAAACCCTAAAGATTCCACAAACTGTTAAAACAAATAAATGAATTCATCAAAGTTACAAGATACAAATAAAACATGCAAAAATCAGTTTCATTTCTATACATTAACAATTGACAATTTGAAAAGGAAATTAAGAAAATAATTTCAAACACAATAGCATGAAAAATAATAAAATACTTGAGAATAAATTTAACCAAGGAGGCAAAAGATTTGTACACTGAAAACTGCAAAGCATTGCTAAAAATATTTTAAGAAGACATAGTAATTGGAAAGCAGCCCACATTCCTGGATTGGAAGACAATATTGTTAAGATGTCAATACTAACCAAAGCAATCTACAGTCAATGAATCCTTATAAAAATCCAAACAATATTTTTGCAGAAATAGAAAAATCCACCCTAAAATTCATCTGGAATCTCAAAGGACACCAAATGGCCAAAATAATCTTGAAAGAGAGGAAGAAAGTTGGGGGACTCAGACTTAGTGATTTCAAAAGTTACTACAAAGCTACAGTAATCAAAACAGTGTGACACTGGCATAAAGACAGACATATAAACCAATGGAAATGAGCACAGAATCCAGATATAAACCCTTACATATATGGTCAATTGAGTTTCAACAGTAGTGCCAGTACCATTCGGTGAAGAACAGATAGTCTTTTCTGCAAATGGTTTTGGAAAAACTGGATATCCATATGCAAAAGAATGAAGTTCCACCTTTACTTTACACCATACACAAATTTAACTCACAGTGCATCAGACTTAAATGTAAGAGTTAAAACTATAAAACTGTTGGAAGAAAACAAAAGGGAAAAGTTTTATGACATTGGACTTGGCACTGATTTCTTGAGTATGACACCAAAAGCACAAGACAAAAATTGATAAATTGGACTTCATCAAAATTAAAACTTTTGTGCATGAAAGAACACTATAAACAGAGTGAAAAAGTAACCTATGGAATGGGAAAAATATTTACAAATCATATATCTGATAAGAGATTAACATCAAGAATATATAAGGAACTCTTACAACTCAACAACAAAAAATAAACAACTAGATTTAAAACTTGGTAAAGGGCTTGAATACACATTTCTCCAAAAGGGATACATCAATGGCCAATAAGCACCTGAAAAGATGCTCAACATCACTAATCTTTAGGAAAATGCAAATTGAAACCACAATGAGATATCACTTCACACTCATTAGGATGGCCACTGTTAAGGAAAAAAAACAGGAAATAAGTTTTGGAGAGGATGTGGAGAAATTGGAAATCTTGTGCTTTGCTGGTGGGAATTTAAAATTGTGCACTGGCTGTGGAAAACAGTACGGCAGTTCATCAAAAAGTTAAACATAAAACCCAGTGATTCCATTCTGGATACTATATTTATAGCAGTATTATTCACAGATTCACAGAGCCAAGAGGTAGAAGCAATCCAATTGTCCACTGACAGATGAATTGATAAATTACATATATATGTATGTATATATATGTATATATTTTTTTACACACACATACACACTGGAATATTATTCAGCTTTAAAAAGGAATGAAATTCTAACACATCCTACAACATGGGTGAACCGTGAAGATTGTCCTAAGTGAAATAAGCCAGACATAAAAGGAAAATTATTTTATGATTCTACTTATATGAAGTACCTAGAGTAGTCAAATATTTACAGACATAAAGTAGAATGGGGTTGCAGGGGTTGGGTGGAGTGGGGAATGGGAAGTTATTTTTTAACAGGTATGGAGTTTCAGTTTGGGAAGACAAAAAATGTTCTGGAGATAGATGGTGATGATGGTTGCACCACAGTGTGAATGTATTTAATGTCATTGAACTATACACTTAAAAATGGTAAATTTTATGTTATGTGTATTTTACCACAATGAAAAAGGAATGAACTATTAACACATGCAACAAAATATTATGCTGAATGAAAGAAGCCAAACAAAAAGAGTATATACTGTATGATTCCACTTACATAAAATTATAGAAAATGAAAACTAATTCATAGTGACAGAAAGCAGATCAGTGATTTCCTCGTTGAGGGGAAGTTGGTACATGGAGAGACGAGAGGTAAGGTTACTAAGGGGCAGAAAGAAACTTGGAGGTGATGGATATGTTCATTATCTTTATTGTGGTGATAATTTCATGTGTATCTACATATGTCAAAGCTTATGAAACTGTATACTTTAAATATGCACAGTTTATCGTTAAGGAAATTATACCTCAATAAAGCTGTTTTTTAACTTGTGGTTAGACACAACATGAAATCTACCCTCTTAACATATTTTAAGTGTACAATACAGTATTGTTAACTAAAGACACAATGTTGCACAAAAGATTTCTAGAACTTATTTACCTTGCATAACTGAAACTTTATACCCATTAAATAACTAAAGCTGTTTTTAAAATGTGTGTTCCATGGATTGTAATCATCTGGAAGCTTGTTATAAATACAGCAGAGTCACAGGCTAATCTATTGTATCAGAATCTGCATTTTAATAAGATACCCAGATGATCTGTACGTAAAATAAGTTTTCAGAAATCTGCTTTAATGAATATGTATTATTTTTGCAGAGAAGAATACAAGAAATAATTGTTAATTTTGGAAAGTGGATTATGAAACTACAGTATAATATGATTCTTTTTTCCCCAGTTTGAGATATAATTGACATATAGCATTGTATATATTTAAGGCATAAAACATGATTTGATACATGTATATACTACCAAATGTTTACGACAATAAGTTTAAGATATTAATTCCATCACCTCACATACACATTTTTTCCTTGTGATGAGAATTTTTAAGATCTATTCTCAGTAATTTCAAATATGCAATATAGTATTATTAACTAAAGTCATCAAGTTGTACATCCCCAGAACTTATTTATTTTGTAACTAGAACTTTTTTTTTTTTTTGCGGTACGCGGGCCTCTCACTGTTGTGGCCTCTCCCATTGCGAAGCACAGGCTCTGGACGTGCAGGCTCAGCGGCCATGGCTCACGGGCCCAGCCGCTCTGTGGCATGTGGGATCTTCCCGGACCGGAGCAAGAACCCGTGTCCCCTGCATCGGCAGGCAGACTCCCAACCACCGCGCCACCAGGGAAGCCCGAAGTTTGTTCCTTTTGATCACCTTCATCCAATTCCTCCACCCCGACCCCTTGCCTCTGGAAAGCACAAACCTGTTCTCTGTTCCTATGAGTTTTTTTTTTTTTTAGATTCCACATATAAGTGAGATCATATAGTATTTGTCTTTGTATGACTTATTTACCATAATGCCCTCAAAGTCCATCCATGTTGTTGCAAATGGCAGAATTACCTTCTTTTTTATGGTTGAATAGTATTCTATTATAATGGTATATATATATATATATATATATACACACACAGATACATATATATATCACACTTTCTTTATCCATTCATCCATTGATGAACACTTAGGTTGTTTCCATGTCTTGACTATTGTAAATAATGCTGCAATGAACATAGGGGTGCAGATATATCTATTTGGAATAGTGATTTCATTTCCTTTGTATATATGTCCAGAAGTGCAATTACTGTATCATATGGTACTTCTTTTTTAATTTTTTAAATTAATTTATTTATTTGGTTGTGCCAGGTCTTAGTTGTGGCTCACGGGCTCCTTAGTTGTAGCATGTGAAATCTTAGTTGTGGCATACATGTGGGATCTAGTTCCCTGACCAGGGATCGAACCCAGGCCCCCTGCATTGGGAGCATGGAGACTTATCTACTGTGCCACAAGGGAAGTCCCTAGTAGTTCTAGTTTTTAATTTTTTGAGGAATCTCCATACTGTTCTCCATAGTGGATATAACAATTCACACTCCTACCAACAGTGCACAAGGGCTCACATTTCTCCACATTCTTACCAGCATTTTCTATCTCTTGTCTTTTTGATGATAGCCATTTTAACAGTGAGGTGACATCTTATTGTGGTTTTGATTTGTATTTTAGTGATATTGAGCACATTTCATGTACCTGTTGGCCATATGAATATCTTCTTTGGAAAAATGTCTATTCAGGTCCTTTGCCCATTTTTAAATTGGATTATTGTTTTCTGCTTGTTTGCTATTAAGTTGTGTGAGTTCCTTATGTAGTTTGGATATTAGCTTCTTATCAGATATATGATTTGCAAAGATTTTCTCCCATTTCTTAGATTGCCTTTTCATTTATTGTTTTTTTTAACATCTTTATTGGAGTATAATTGCTTTACAATGGTGTGTTAGTTTCTGCTTTATAACAAACTGAATCAGTTATACATACACATATGTTCCCATATCTCATCCCTCTTGTGTCTCCCTCACTCCCACCCTCCCTATCCCACCTCTCTAGGTGGTCACAAAGCACCGAGCTGATCTCCCTGGGCTATGCGGCTGCTTCCCACTAGCTATTCATTTTACATTTGGTAGTGTATATATGTCCATGCCACTCTCTCACTTTGACACAGCTTACCTTTCCCCCTCCCCATACCCTCAAGTCCATTCTCTAGTAGGTCTGTGTCTTTATTCCTGTCTTACCCCTATGTTCTTCATGACATTTTTTTCCTTAGATTCCATATATATGTGTTAGCATACGGTATTTGTATTTCTCTTTCTGACTTACTTCACTCTGTATGACAGACTCTAGGTCTATCCACCTCATTACAAATAACTCAATTTCGTTTCTTTTTATGGCTGAGTAATATTCCATTGTGTATATGTGCCACATCTTCTTTATCCATTCATCCGATGATGGACACTTAGGTTGTTTCCATCTCCTGGCTCTTGTAAATAGAGCTGCAATGAACATTGTGGTACATGACTCTTTCGGAATTATGGTTTTCTCAGGGTATATGCCCAGTAGTGGGATTGCTGGGTCATATGGTAGTTCTATTTGTAGTTTTTTAAGGAACCTCCATACTGTTCTCCATAGTGGCTGTACCAATTCACATTC
>NW_020175025.1:84687-94258 GCF_003031525.2 Neophocaena asiaeorientalis asiaeorientalis
TATATGTGCCACATCTTCTTTATCCATTCATCCGATGATGGACACTTAGGTTGTTTCCATCTCCTGGCTCTTGTAAATAGAGCTGCAATGAACATTGTGGTACATGACTCTTTTGGAATTATGGTTTTCTCAGGGTATATGCCCAGTAGTGGGATTGCTGGGTCATATGGTAGTTCTATTTGTAGTTTTTTAAGGAACCTCCATACTGTTCTCCATAGTGGCTGTACCAATTCACATTCTCACCAGTAGTGCAAAAATGTCCCCTTTTCTCCACACCCTCTCCATTATTGTTTCTAGATTTTTTGATGATGGCCATTCTGACTGATGTGAGATGATATCTCATTGTAGTTTTGATTTGCAATTCTCTAATGATTAATGATGTTGAGCATTCTTTCATGTATTTATTGGCAGTCTGTATATCTTCTTTGGAGAAATGTCTATTTAGGTCTTCTGCCCATTTTTGGGTTGGGTTGTTTGTTTTTTTGTTATTGAGATGCTTGTAAATTTTGGAGATTAATCCTTTGTCAGTTGCTTCACTTGCAAATATTGTCTCCCATTCTGAGGGCTGTCTTTTGGTCTTGTTTATAGTTTCCTTTGCTGTGCAAAAGCTTTGAAATTTCATTAGGTCCCATTTGTTTAATTTTGTTTTTATTTCCATTTCTCTAGGAGGTGGGTCAAAAAGGATCTTGCTGTGATTTACGTCATAGCGTGTTCTGCCTATGTTTTCCTCTAAGAGTTTGATAGTTTCTGGCTTTACATTTAGGTCTTTAATCCATTTTGAGCTTATTTTTGTGTATGGTATTAGGGAGTGTTTGTTGATCATTTCTTTTGCTGTGCAGAAGTGTTTTAGTTTGATGTAGTCCCATTTGTTTATTTTTTATTTTCTTGCTTGTGCTTTAGGTAACATATCCAAAAAATCATCATTGTCAAGAATTCCTGTTAAGAAGATTTTCCCCCTATGATTTCTTCCAGGAGTTTTATGGTTTCCGGTCTTACATTTACGTCTTTAATCCATTTCGAGTTAATTGTTGAGAGTGGTGTAAGATAGGGGTTTAGTTTCATTCTTTTGCATGTGAATATCCAGTTTTACTAGCACCGTTTATTGAAGAGACTATTTTTTCTCTATTGAGTATGCTTGGCTCCCTTGTCAAATATTAGTTGACTGTGTATGCATGGGCCCTCATTTCTGTTCCATTGGTTCATCTCTTTGTTTTTATGCCAGTAGTATACTGTCTTAATTACTATATTTTTTGTTTTTGTATAAAT
The DNA here is from genome assembly GCF_003031525.2 of Neophocaena asiaeorientalis asiaeorientalis. NCBI lineage: Eukaryota > Metazoa > Chordata > Mammalia > Artiodactyla > Phocoenidae > Neophocaena > Neophocaena asiaeorientalis. Next base: position 85,954 of record NW_020175025.1, read on the forward strand.
GCATATACATATTTTAAAATTGCATAAATTTATATACAACATTTAGGTGTACAACATAATGATTTGATATTTGTATACATTGTGAAATTATGACCACAATAAATCTAGTTAACTTTCATCATATGGTTGCAAAAACTTTTTTTTCTTGTGATAACAATGTTTAAGATCTACTCTCTGAAAAACTTTCAAATATCCAATTCACTATTATTAAGTATAGTCTATAGCTATAAACTATAGCTTTTTAATATAGTTTGAAATCAGAAAGAGTGATGCCTCCAGCTTTCTTATTCTTTCTCAATATTGTTTTGGCTATTTGGGGTCTTTTGTCATTCCATACAAATTGTAGGATTGTTTTTTTCTATTTCTGTAAAAAACTCATTGGAATCTTGATATGGATTACACTGAATCTATAGATGGCTTTGGGTAGTATGAACATTTTCACAATATTAATTCTTCCAATCCCTGAACATGGGATGTTTTTCCACTTACTTGTGTCTTCTTCAATTTCTTTCAACAATGTCATAGCTTTCAGTTTAGTGATCTTTCATCTCCTTAGTTAAAATTATTTCTAAGTATTTTATTGTTTCTGATCCTATTGTAAATGGGATTGTTTTATTTTCAGATAATTTGTTGTTAGTATACAGAAATGCTACTGATTTTTGTATGTTGATTTTGTATCCTGCAACTATATGATATTCATTGATTAGATCTAACAATTTTTTGGTGGAATCTTTAGGAATTTCTTTATAAAAAATCATGTCCTCTGAAAATAGAGAAATTTTACTTCTTCCTTTACAATTATGATACCTTTTATTTCTTTTTCTTGCCTGATTGCTCTGGCTAGGACTTCCAGTTCTATGCTGAATAGGAGTGGTGAGAGTGAGCACCCTTGCCTTGTTCCTGATCTTTCCACCCTTCACTGTTAAGTATGATGTTAAACTGTGGGCTTGTCATATATGCCCTTTTTATGTTGAGATATGGTTCTTCTATACCTAAATTATTGAGAGTTGTTATCATGAAAGGATGTTGAATTTTGCCAAGTGCTTTTCCTGTATCTATTATGATCATATGGCCTTTATCTTTCATTCTACCAATGTCACAAAACACATTTATTGATTTACATATGTTGACTCCTCCTTGCATCCCAGGGATGAATCCTACTTCATGGTGTATGATCCTTTTAATGTGTTGCTGAATTTGGCTTGCTAGTATTTTGTGGAGAATTTTTGCATCTATATTCTTTTTTTTTTTTTTTTTTTTTTTGCGATCAGGCCTCTCACTGCTGTGACCTCTCCCATTGCAGAGAACAGGCTCCGGACGTGCAGTCTCAGCAGCCATGGCTCACGGGCCCAGCTGCTCCGCGGCATGTGGGATCCTCCCGGACCGGGGCACAAACCCGCGTCCCCTGCATTGGCAGGTGGACTCTCAACCACTGTGCCACCAGGGAAGCCCTGCATCTATATTCTTTAGGGATATTGGCATGTAGTATTCTTTTCTTGTAATGTCTTTCTCTGGATTTGGTATCAGGGCAATGCTGGCCTCATGATTTTTGAAGTCTTCTCTACTCTTCAATTTTTTGGAAGAGTTTGAGATTAATGGGCATTCATTCCTCTTTAAATGTTTGGTAGAATTCACCACTGAAGATATCTGGTCCAGGGCTTTGCCTTGGGAGTTTTTGATTATTGATTCAATCTTCTTACTGTTATTCATCAGTTCAGTTTTTTGCTTTCTTCCTGATTCAGGCTTGGTAGGTTGTATGCTTCTAGGAATTTATACATTTCTTCTAGGTTGTCCAGTTTGTTGGTGTATAGTTGTTCATAGTAGTCTCTTATGACCATTTGTATTTTAGTAGTATCAGTTGTAATGTCTGAGTTTTCATTTATAATTTTGCTTATTATTTAGGTGCTCTTTTTAAATTGGTTAATCCATTGGTTGTTCAGGAGCGTGTTGTTCAATTTCCATGTATTTGTGAATTTCCCAGTTCTCCTCCTGTTATTGATTTCTAGTTTCATACCATTATGGTCAGAAAATATTCTTGGTATGATTTCAATCTTTTTAAATTTGCTAAGACTTATTTTGTGGGATAACATATGACCTAGCAAATGTTCCATGTGTGCTTGATAAGTCTGTGTATTCTACAGTTGTTGGACGAAATGTTCTATATATGTCTGTAAGGTAGAATTGGTCTATAGTGTTGTTCAAATCAGCTGTTTCCTTATTGATTCTCTGTCTGGATGATCTATCCATTGTTGAGAGTGGGGTATTAAAGTCCCTAACTATCATTGTGTTGATGTTTATTTCTCTTTTCTGTTTTGTTAGTATTTGCTTTATTTATTTAGGTGCTGTGATATTGGGTGCATAAATATTTACAATTGTTATATCTTCTTGAATGACTCCTTATCATTATATAATTACCTTCTTTGTCTCCTTTCACCATTTTTAGCTTAAAGTCTATTTTGCCTGATAAAAGTAAAGTTACCCCTTCATTCTTTTGATTACCATTTGATTGAATCTTTTTCTATCCCTTTACTCTCAGTCTATTTGTGTCTTTAAAGCTAAAGTGAGTCTCTTGTAGGTAGTATGTTTTTGCATTCTGTTTTGTTATCTGGTGTTCAGCCATTCTAATTTTTTGATTGGATAATTTAAATTATTTACCTTTTAAGTAATGATTGTTAGTTTAAGGACTTACTATTACCATTTTGTTAATTGTTTTGTGACCATTTTGTGGGTCCATTATTCCTTGCTTCTTATCTTGCTATCTTCCTTTGTGATCTAATGACTTATTTTAGCTTTGTGCTTTGACTCCTTTATCGTTATCTTTTGTGTAAATACTACAGAATTTTTTTGAGTGTGATTACCATGATGTTTCCTTAAAATATCTTATAACAACACCCTATTTTAAGCTGATAACAACTCAACTTTGATAGCATTCCTAAACTTTACACTTTTACTGACCCCCCTTCACATTTTAGGTTATTGATGTAACAGTTTACTTATATTATGTATCCAATAATGAATTATGGTAGTCATGATTATTTTTAACACATTTGCTTCTATACTACAATTGTAAGTGAATTACACAACACCATTACAATATTAGAGAATTTGACTTTGATTGTATATTAACCCTTAGTAGTGAGTTTTACACCTACATTCATATGTTTTTATGTTATTTATTAGCATCCTTTTATTCCTGCCTAAAGAGCTCCCTTTAGCATTTCTTGTAAGGCAGGGTACTCTGATTATTTTTGAAATATATAATACGTACGCATAGGACAAGACTGTTAGGATAAATAGTAAGTTATATTTGCTGATGATCCCAAAATTATTTTAAAAAATTTAATTTTTTCTCAGTTTTACTTAATAATATGGTAAATATCAATCAATATAACCCAGATATAAACTAAAGCTCCTTGGGGTCCTCAATAATTTTAAAAGTGCAAAAGTCTTCTGAGACCAAAAGTTTAAAAACTGCTACTCTAGGTGAATCTCAAGCATACACATGAGCTGGGTATCTGTGATAGCCTTTAAGCCCTACTAGACAAAATCTATGACAAGGGTTTGCACAGAGGGCAACTGGAGTGAAGATTAGGAGATCTAACTGGGTCCTGGTGTCTGAGCTACTGCTGATTATAGTGTGCACATAAGCTAGGTGTCTGTGATATTCTTGGAGATCCAGAAAGACAATATATTAGAAGAACAATGACAGATCTGCTGGTCAAGGTGCTGGGGTAAGTGTCAGGAGAGTTTCCTGGGTCCCATGGCCAGAGGCATCACCAATGATAGGACATTGGGTGACTCAATTCCCTTCTACAGGCCCAAACTGATCACCAGGTTGAAATTGGGGAAGCTGCCCAGGTGTCCTGGAGTATTGTGGAGACCCACAAGATCCCAGCTGGGAAAACACTCTGGGTTCTCAGCAGGGTAGGTAGGAAGGAAGGAACTCTGTTAAAGCCAAGGAATTATTTTAAGTATGGATGGAAGAGTTTAGCAAAACAAAAAGAAAGTTGCATTCTGTTGCTTACTCTGATGTATTGATAGAAAGAAAAGAAGGAGCTCTGTTGAGTGCAAGGTCATCATTAGCTCTTATTATTAATGTTATTTATTGAAGTCCATTGATGCAGGTAGAATACTAAGGTCACCTAAAATAATGAGTCTCCTGTCTTCTAGGGAACTAGGGAAAATCACTAGCATCTAGTGTCTCTGTGTGCTATGAGTTTTCTACTTTATTATCACTAGGTTTTGAGAGGTAAATTATGTTCTGACTGTTCTCATTCTTTCGGAAGTAATTTGGGTTTTTAATCCTTTCCTTTGCCTGAGGCTATTTTTAGTCACTGCCCATATAGGAGTTGTTTTGAAGTTATTAGGAAGAGCTAATATGGATATAACTGGCAAATATACCCTCATTTGGATTTTTGTGCCTATTTTGGAGAACTGCAGGAAAATCAAAAGAATCTGATCCTATTTTGTTTTTTAATGGCAGCATCTAATTTCTAGTCCATTCTTTGCACTCAACAAATGAATTTCCTCATATTTGTCCACTCATTAACCAGTAGATATTTACTGAGCACCCACCAGTGACAAAAGGGCAGTAAAAGATAACATGATAAATGTAACAGAAAGTGTTTCAGGGTGATGAAAATAATGATGTACCAGGTAGGCTGCCACTTTACAGCTGTGCAACCTTGAGCAAATGACTTTATCTCTGAAATAGTTTCCTTTAGGGAATATGATTGAAAATGGTGAAATGAGATGCCATAAAGTGCTTAGCACGGTGCCTGGCACATAGAAGATAATTAAAAAATCCTGCCCTCCCCTCAACCCTGCTTTTTTGCTCTGTTACACCTCTTGGTACTTGAGGAACATAAAATACGTATCCTAGATTGAATTTTATTGTGAAAAGAATAAGCACATTACAGTATTGTCATTAACATATAGTTACACAACACCCCAAGAAAAGCACATTACCTCTGGGGTGTTGCATATCTATATGTTAATGACAAAGCGTAGGCACCATACAAGTTAAGGTTTAAACCAGCCAGTCCCTGGACCACAAAAAAACTGCTATGTATAAGGGAGGATTCATTGAGCATTAAGAGCACAGTCACTGAAATTAAACAAAACTATATGAGAATTCTGGCTCTGCCACTACTTAGCAATAACCTTTTAAAGGTTTCTTAACTTTTTTCAGCCTTAGTTTCTCCATCTATCAAATAAGGACAATGGTAAATACATCGGAGATTTTGTAGAGTCAGGAAGGGAAATAAGAACACATTTACATTATATATGACCTTCAGCACCATTTTTGTGTTGTAGAATGATTAGGGTGATATTGGGATAGGGATGAAAATATCACCCATTTCCATGTAAATGGTGTATGTACATTCCTGCTTCCTGTTTTCTTTTCTGTTGGCTGTATCCTTCAAGTTACAGAGAAACAGGATCCCACAAAAGAACAAAGCAAAATAATGATTCTGCCAAACAGGACACTATAATGAGAGGCAGGAAATCTGGGTCCCAGGACTATATTCACCACATTCTCACATTATGCCATTGAGTAAGTCATTCCACCCTTCCTTACTTCCATCAAAACAGTAATAATACCACTTAGACCTGATGGCCATCCAGAAGAAGCATAATGAAGAGAAACTTGCTCAGTTTTATACTAAAATAATTACAAGTCTAGAATAATTAAAACCAATGAAAGTATACATAATTTAATGAAATAGAGTAGAAAGCCCAGGAAGAGATCAAAGTATTTATAAATGTATATTATGATAAAGTGGCATTTTCAAGTTGCTGGGTAAAGCAAACAACTTTAAAAATACTTTTATTAAATATTCAAAAGAAAATAAAGTTAGATTTCCTTCATCACAGCATATTATATAGGATATAATGTCAAATGATAAAAGTATTATTTAAAATCATATGTTCATTAATATACCAATATTTAATTTATAAAAAGCCCTCAATTATGCCTATACGTACAGAACATTTGGGAAAAAGTTCACATATGCAGTTTGAATTGGTTCATTTGAATCATGAAGTTTACCTGATGATGGGGTGTGTGAATGATGACTGAAGAAGGGACCTACTCAAATTCAGTGCATTGTTTCTATCACAGTTTGAAATATCTCGAAGATGTCCATTCCATTCAAGAGATTTTTGTCTCAATAAAATTCCTGGTGGCAAAGGCTATCCAAGGAACTAATATTTATTTCTCAACTTACATTTTACAGATGAGGAATTGTTTTTTCAATATCTAGGGCCTTGTACCTCATTCATTCATTCCTTTATTCACGTAAAAAAAGGAACCCTCAGTAGTGACCAAGTGCTCAGTTTTTTACATTGTAGGATTTTAGATGGTAGTGAGGGTCTTATGGCAATTATTAATCAATTGTGTTCCCTGATACTGAAACCATATTACCTTAACCAAAGGGTGAGAGTGTACAGAATGTCAGTTTCAAGGGAGAAGAAGAAACGTCTTCGTTAGTTGCTTTTTGTTCCAATCACAGAATAATCCTAACTGTCTGGGGAGGTACCACTCAACATAAAGCCACAACCATTTAACAATTTCTGTGTGGCTGGCGAAAGATAAAAACATAATAATTTTTTTATTCTTTGCTTTTGACAAGACTTGATACAGTCATCTTTTAAAAAAAAGAAAGTCTGATATCTGAATGCAAAATAACTTTTTGTGTTGCCAATAATGTATGCAATGCCTATCTGTGAACTTCCACTTCCCTTGATCAATTCCTCCAGGGAACAAAGCAGCTTTTCTCTTCCCATTATACACTTTCCGTGTTTATGTTAATCAGGTTTCTTGAGTTCTAGCTGTTTACAAAACTTACGAATTCCTGTAAGTCTCCCAGCATCTTGGGAGATAATCCCCCTTAATCATCTTGATGAAGGAAGATTCTGGCTTGCTTAATTAAACATCTGATTTACTTTGGGGATTACTATAGGTTTTAGCTCATATTTATGCCTTCCTTTTTATGATATTTTTGTAATTCCTAGACTAATATGGGTACTTGAAACTTGACTTTGTATCTTGCTCCAATAATTCACCCCTAAAGAAGTACTATTTAACTGATATTTTCCTTATGGGTATATGCTCATCAGTTTGTATAACAAATCCTTCCTTATCAGATCTTCTCCTTATGTTATAACTTTATTACAGAAGTAGTATTTGTTTACTTAAGAAAAATTTAAAATAAGCTAAATAAAATAATAATAAAACACTCATGTCTCTCCAGCTATAATCAGTTGGATTTTTGGTATGTCATTCCAGTTTCTCTTTTTGCATATAACTATTATTTTTAAAAAAGATCATGCTTTAGTACATATAGATGTCTTTGATTATTTTTAACTGATGCATAATATCTCATGTTATGGAAATACTATAAATTATTTACCTCATCTCCTATTCATGGATATCTGGAATATTTCTAGCTGTTAAATTACAAACAATGCTGCAATTAACATATTTATACATAAATTTTGCTTGTTTTTATGAATTTTTCTGTAGGACATATATCTACTAATTTATCATTCAAAAGTATGAACATTTATATTTTACTAGATATTGGGAAATGACCATTAAAATGACTATATCAAATTATCCGCCTCTACCTCCAATAGTATATGAAATTGCCTGATTCTTTGCAACAGTGGTTTTCAAATTTGACTGCACATTAGAATCACCTAGGGAGTTTTTTAAAAAATTATCAGCACCCAAGTTCCTCTCCAGACCAATTAAATCAACATCTCTGGGAGAAGAATCCTGGGTGCCTGTATTTTCTAAATGTTCTCCAGGTGATTATAATGCAACCAGGTTTGAGAATCACTGTTATGCTTTCACCAACAGTGAAAAATGTTTTACTCTGACCTAGAAATTCTATTTCTAGAAAATTTTCTAGAACACTTGGGCAAATGAGTGTGTGTACAGTTCAGGGCTCTACCTTTGGCAGAAAGAAAATAAGGTAAGGGAGTTGAGGACCCTGGTATTAAAATAGCAGAAAATAATGAATTTGGGGCTTGTATTCAAAACCACTACTTACTCTGGTCTGCCATGTGTGTGACATCTTCCTTCAAAAATAGAATTTGTGTAAGTTCTCAGACTATATATTTGAAAGCATTGTATAGAGCCTTCAATAAAGAATGTAAAGCCTGAACACAGGGGAATCTTTTGGGAAACATAAATCATTTCCTTCAACTGAAAAAACTTAGTAGACACTGATAATGTCAGTCTTACAAATATATAGAAAGGCAATTCAACCATTAGATGCAGATTCTTTTAAAAGAC
>NW_020175025.1:94368-112944 GCF_003031525.2 Neophocaena asiaeorientalis asiaeorientalis
TTTGATTGAAGGTGCTGTGGAACACACAGAACCAACACATACACCCTCCCCTGATCCTCTGCAGTGCCTTCTGAAGCATTTTCAGATAATCCTAGAAGTCAAGGAAACATAGATTGAAAACCCCTGTCCTGGGGTAGAGCATCCCACTGGTATACTAGAAGTGGGTTATAGGTGTATCAGAGATACTGCTTCCCTCAATGCTCCGAGTAGTTGCAGCAGGGAATGCAACAGTGACTCCAGCTAGAGTCACTGGGGCTGACGCCTTTAATGGAGAGCAAATGTACAAATATGATCATTTTCTATGTGTGCCATTACATGATAAAGATTAGGGGGCACTGATCCAGAGAACAGAACTATTCAGTATATAGCCATGGCTATAAAATAATGGTTCTGGTGTTCTTGTGTGACTCAGAAACTGGTTCTGAAAGTAGTTTCAATGTTTCAAACAATTACAGCATAAGTGTAGGGCTTTCCATGGGGGCCACTGTAAAGAATAATATTCATGGGCGCTTACAGTTTGATGTTTGTTAAGGAGTACAATCAATCTCATATCATATTGTCATATTGTATAGAATCAAGATAGTTCTGATAAAAGATTAATGCTTCATATTCTTAAACCACAATAGCATAGCTATACATGAAAGCTACATAATATTTCATGGGCCTAGAGGAGTCTACTGTACTCTTTCCAATGCAACATTCACTTTCCATTGTCATGTTAAAATGACATTCCACCATCAAGGAGGAGAGGGATTAGCACTTTCTTGATTCAAAGAATGCACCTGGAAACACATTTCATTCTGCATTACTATTCCTCCCAACCATTGCTACCATACTAGGCATTTTGTCTATTCTTGACATATTTTAGAGTTTTCACAAAGTACCTAACTGGGCTGTGGGGAGTAGAATAGCAAGTTTCCCCTGTCCAGATGGAGGATTAACAACTTCTGGAGAAAAAAATTTCTACCCCACGCTTTTATACTGTGCTTTATTTTGAATACCACAACATGAGAACAGCCAAGTTTAGTTTGCTAAATGTTCAACATGCACAACAAACATTTTTCAAGTTTCTGGAGTTCTCCTCTCCTTCAGGGAAACTTTGGCAATGAGTATTGAGAGGGATGTGGCACCTCTAGGAAAGAGGTAGCCAGAGATTCTTTCAGATTTGCTGACAGGGTATGTAACACTGTCCAGCTGAGAGTAGGTGTCCAGAGATAAGCTAAGAGGGTCCTATGAACTCTTAAGGCAAAATCTGCATGTTGGTTTACTAAAGATGTTTTATCAACTCATGATTAATTATGATGATGTTTTGAAGCTTATTTTATAAAATAATGACCAATCTCTTTAATCTGAAGAACTTGAAATATTTATATAATCTTTATAAGGCTATAACTGGAAAGCAGTTTTGCTCACTGCAAAGCTTGTGCTTGTCTCAATAATAATAACCCCCATTCTGTCTTGAGTTGTACTTGCATGTACATATCAGTTGCCAGTCTACTGACTGTGGTTGTTGTCTAAGGGTGGGTCCGTAAGAGAGTTCAAGACCTAAACTCTGTAACACAATGTCAGCAAGCTAAACTCTTCACTCTTCTGTTTTAAATTTAGTTCACAAAGTGTAAAGTGGTACAACTTTTCTGTTCTGGTTGCCAGTTGGTGGTACTTGTCAGGGCTTGAATCTGGAGATCATATGGGAGGGGCAGCAATGAGGGGGCATGAGCAAAATAGGCAAAGTGATGCATGCATGTATATACTCCACTCCTTCTCCCACTAGGTGATAGGGTCCATCCTTACATCCCTAGAATTAACCCAATGGAATATAGAGGTGCGATTTAATTGTCACATTCATATACAGAATATTATGTAGCCTTTAAAATGTTATAAAAACAACAGAGATGATTTTTCTGCCTCTGAGGATAGCAACGATTGAAAATATTGATACTGAATGTTGATAAGAATATGAAGAAATAGACATTCATGCACCATGGGTTGAGGGGATATATTTTGAAGGTCAGTAAGCAAATATATGTAAAAATTTGAAAATATCCATGAGAAGAAGAAAATCAGCCCTTGACGTCCATGAGCTGGCCCAGCATTCTCAGCTAAGCCTTGGTGTTCTCTTGTCGAATATAAACAATTTCACAGAACATTAACATCCGATAAGGCCACTCTGCGACTGTGATATATCAAGACAAATGTAATCATGTAATCTGTAATCATGTATGAACACAGAGAAACATTGTCCCGTTCACAAAAATGGCCAAATATCCTCCTATTCTGGCTAATATAAGTGGCTGCTGCTTCTTTACCTATCACAACTCTAGCCTTGTCCTAGTCTTCCCCATTTGTAGAACAAGATTTATTTAGATACCAAATCATAGAATTACAGTTGACCCCTGAAAAAACATGGGGGTTAGCGGTGCTGACCCTCCACGCAGTTGAAAATCTGTGTATAACTTTATGGTCGGCCCTCCCTATATGTGATTCTACATCCACGGATTCAACCAACCACAATCATGTAGTACTGTAGCACTATTTATTGAAAAATATCCACTCAGTTCAAACCCATGTTCTTCAAGGGTCTACTGTACTCATATTTCCTGACAGCTTTCAATCTACAGCAAAGCCTCACTTCCTTAAACCCTCCTCCAAATCACCTAACACAAGTCCTAATCCTAAAATAAGTTGTTTCTAAAACCCCCTTACTGAAGCACCCCATGATTCCCCATGGTGTGTGTTCTTCCTCTCTATAACCTAACTTGTTCAAATATTGGTGGTTTTGGCTGGAGGGCATTGCCATTCATGATCTTTGACAAAGTGGCTCTATTTGAGGGCATTGCCATTCATGATATTTGACAAAGTGGTTCTATTTCAAGGAATTTGTTATACAGAAATATTCAAACAGGCATGAAGACATAAACAATGATGCATCACTTTTCACAGAAGAAAAAATATAAGAATATGCTAAAGAATATGAAAGAATAAACTAATAAGTATGTTGCATAAAAACTATAAAACGCTGCTGAGAGAAATTAAAGGAGACCTAAATAAACAGTAGATTCAATATTGTTAAGATGTTAGTTCTCCCCAAATTTATCTACTGATTCAAAGCTATCCCAATCAAAATCCCGGCTGGAGATTTTGTAGAAATGGACAAGCTGACTCTAAAATTCATATGGAAAAGCAAGAGTAAGAATAAGCCAAATAACTGAAAAATAATAGAGGACTCACGCTGCCTGATTTCAAGACATTATAAAGCTACAGTAATCAAGACAAGGTAGCATTGTAATGAAGATACACAAGTAGATCAATGGAACTGAATAAAGAGTCCAGAAACAGACCCATTACATACAGAGACAACTGATTTTTGACAAAGATGCAAAGGCAACTCAGTGGAGAAAGAAGAGTCTTTTAAGCAAGTGATACTGTACCAACTGGATATCACTATGCCAAAATTGAACTTCAACCTATATATAAGGTGCACCATATATAAAAACTCAAAATGGATCATAGACCTAAATATGAAACCTAAAACTGTAAAACTTTTAGAATATAGGATACAATCTTTATGACCTTGGTTAGGCAACAATTTCTTATATTTAACACAAAAACACAATTGGTAAAAGAATTGTTCTTCATTAAAATTAAAAAGTTCTGCTTTCCAAAAGACATTTTTAAGAGAATAAAAAGACAATCCACAGACTGGGAGAAAATATTTGTAAAACATATATCTAATAATACACTTATATCCAGTATATATAAAGAACTCTTAAAAATCGACAATAAAAAGGAACCACTCAATTTTTAAAAATTGGGCAAAATATTTATACCTACTTCACCCAATATATATGGATGGCAAATATGCATATGAAAAGATGTTCAACATCATTAGTGATTAGCGAAGTGCAAATGAGAACCACAATGAGATATGGCTAAAATTAAAAGACCAACCATACCAAGCGTTAGCAAGGATGTGGAGGAATCAGAACTCTCATGTACTGCTGTGGGAATGTAATATGATGCAACCATTTTGGAAAATGTAAAAGTTAAATGTATACCTCCCATATGACCCACATCCCACTCCTAGGTAGTTAACCAAGAGAAAAGCAAATGTCCATACAAACAGTTGTACAAGAAACAGTTGTAGCAGCTTTATTTGCAGTAGCTCAAATCTGGAAAAAACCCAAATGCCCATCAACAGATGAATGGATAAACTGTGCAAACTGTGGTATAGACATATAGTAGAACACTACTTGGCAATAAAAAGCAATGAACTATTGATACACAAAACAACATAGATGGATCTCAAATAATTATGCTGAGTGAAAGAAGCGAGATCCCCTTCCCTCCAAAAGAATATATGCTGTGTGATTCCTTTTATGTAAAACTACAGAAAATGAAAATGATTCTATATTGTCAGAAAGCAGATCAGTGGTTGTTTGGGGACAAAATAGGGAGAGGTGGGAAGGAGGCATTACAAAGGGGCATGAAGAAACTTTTCAGGGTGATGGGTATGTTTGCTATCTTGATTGTGGTGATGGTTTCGTGTCTGTATACATATGTTAAAACTTACCAAACTGTATACTTTAAATATGTGTGGTTTGAGGTATGTCAATTATATCTCAATAAAGCTATTAAATAAAAGCATGTGGTAGATCTGTATAATACTAAATTGGAAAGATAACTGAAAAGACAAAAAGGCAAGTTGCAGAATACTGTAGTTCTATTTCTGTAAGAGAATAAATTTATGCATATTCTTTATTAAGATGATATGCAATGAAAGATTAGGGCACTATGCACCAAATGTTAACACAGGAAAAACATTAAGAGATTCAAAAATATTTGTAGAAGCCTATTTATTGATATGGAAAGATGGTCACAATACACAGTTAGTGGGAAAAAAGGCAAGTTACAAACAGTATTTACAGTATGATCTTGTTTTAATTTCTTAATTGTTTAAAAATCTCAAAGCATATAACCCAGTATTTTTATACACTGAAACATTCTCTTCAGTTCAGACCAGGGGTTGTAATTCCTACCCTGAGTCTATAGCTATAGCCCAAGTCCTGGGAATGCTTTCTGGACCACAGACTTCCAGGAATCACTATCATGTAGATTGAGGCAGCAGCTCCTCTCCTAGCTTTCCTGTTTTGTGTTGATGAAGCTGCAGTTTTGGGCCTGGGCCTAAATTTCTCCAATTAAGTTTATCCTGTACAGTTTTAGCTGGTACAAATGCAGAGAGTAGGCTTGCCTACTAGTAAAAGATAGACCCGTTTATCTTTTCATATGACACACAGGAGAATAAATTATAAATGGCAAACAAATTAAGGTATAATTTTGCAAGGAAGAAAAAAGCAATTATCTTTTAAACTGTAAGGTATGAAACAATGTACAGAATGATTCCAGTTCTTTATTGAAGAAGATAGGAAGGACACATAGCAAATTTCAGTTGTTTGGCTCCAAATCTACATCTCATTCATTCAACAGTTTGGGGCACCTACTGTTTCCCAGACACTGCCAGTTCAAATCCATACACTCATCCCAGACTTTTCTTCTTACTCCAGCAAGGTTTAGCCAAATGCCTAATGGACATGTGCATTTAGAGGAAGTTAAGAATTGCAAGACTGGCAGGGACATTATCTACAGCAAAACTGAATCATTAAAACCAGTCTGTGAGCCTTGAAGGCTGCCACACAAAAAGTGGAAGAGGACTATTAGGTAGTGCAATGAGAGCGGGTTTTGGTATCAGACAAAACAGCTATGCCACACTTGCCTGCTGTGGGAATCTAGGAATAAGTATTCAACCTCCTTAACTGCCATTGGAGGCAATCCAGAATAACGAGTTATAATCATTAAAAAAAAATACCAGTACATAGCTCAGAGAACCATTGTTGAGAAGAAGAAACCTGTAAAATATAATGCCAACACAGTATCTGACATGAGTAGGTACTCAGGAAATGTTTCCTCCCTACATCTACCTCCTTTCTCTTCTGCAAGATTACTTGACATAAATGAAATAGCCTAACAATATAGGAGTTATAAATGTAGTAGCAAAATAAAAGATGAATATTACATTTTATCTGAGATTCGGGGCCATTTGTGTGTTGTAGAATGAGTTATCTGATGCAGGTAGAATAGGGGGAAAAACGTAATTCCTTTTACATTAAACAGCCGGTAGCAACCCTGCTTTCTTTACGTATTGAGAGTGCACATTTGGCAATGAGTGTGTGTGTATACATATATATATGTGTGTGTGTGTACTGTTAGATATCTTTTTGTGTGTATATGCCTTGTTTCTACAACTAGATTATAAATTCAAGGATATTATCTTTTTAAATCATTTGAAGCTGCAAATGGATCTAAGCAGATACTAATGAAAAGTTAGCTTACTTATGATGCACCAATTTGATATCTTAAATGTTAAAAAGCTCCCCATCTACACAAGAGAATAATCAACAGATGTTTTCAACTCACAATGAAATATTAATTTGATACCCCAAAATGGTCTAGCTCAGACCTAGACTGTCACAGGTAATATCGTGTTAAAGATGTAATTTATAACATGCACACTGTAATAACCAAAACATTATGCATGGCTCTTTGGGAACACACAGCCTGTTAGAGTTTGGAGACTGTTCAAAGGGTTCTCTTTTACTTCTAGCTCATTTTACATTGTTTCGATGATCACTTTAACTTCACGGAAAATGGCCATGAGTGTATTATAACTCAAATGATCGACAACTACAATTGAGCCCTTTCTGATATGCTCCTTTATGTTAATAAATATGGCCACAGCACTAACGAGATTGGCTTTTGCCTCTTTTTGGTTAAAGATGAGTTTTAATGCTGCTAATGCTTTTGTATTGATCATGTCTCTGGCTGCAGTTGGATTTTCAGACATATTCAAAAGTACTTTCAAAACAAGATTTCTGGTTTTACGATTTCCCAGGGAGAGCAAATGAAAAAGCTCTGAAAAGTAATTGGCAACAATGTGGTGATGGTTAGAATCAGTAGCCAGTTGTCCTAGTATCTTTAATCCGGATTGCTGTCCAGGTGAGTTCAAGGGAAAAGACATGGTTTCCTTACACATATGCTTAACATGTAATTCAACCTTGCGTTGTCTTTCATCCCCAGAGGGGGGATTCAGAGTAATTACAGCCTTTTTTCTCATTTCAGAGGAAGGAAAACTAAGCAAGCTTTCAATAAGTGTCACTACACCCACCTCATTAATGAACTCTTGGGCAAATGGATGAACATTAATGATCCCCATTGCAATTTGAGCTATTTTATGAATGAGAGGATCAGTAGTTGATTTAAGTAAGGTAACAAGTTTTTCAAACTCCTCAGAATCCATGTAGCATTCCATTTTGCAAGGGCAAGCAAATGGCTTAATCCCATTCACCTCCCTGATCCTGATTTGGCGTCTTATCTCCTCTATGGTCTGGATACAAGGGTCAGAACCAAATGGGTACTCAGAGACAGGCTGTGAGCTTGAGGGAGTGCTCCTAGAAGGGCACGCTGTTGCCACAGGCAAAGAATGGGTATTTTCCTCAGCGGAGGCCAGGACAACATATGAAGGAGGCTTTTTCTCAAATGGGACTTGGGATCTAAAGCCTAACACTGCTGGAGTTACAGCAGGAGCTTTGGGCCAGATAGTTACCTCAGACCAGTCCTTGGGCCTATCTTTTTCATTAATTTCATCCACAGGCTGGGGCTTAATTATCCTGCTCACAGGTCTAGGGTTAGGGTCAAAACTAGTTTCATCTCCATCCCAAAACCAGCTCCCAATAACGTTCTCCTCCTCCTCCTCCTCAGCCCCTGGCCTAGCCTTGCAGTTGGCCCCAGCCACAGGCTCCAAATTCTTAGCACAGGATGGGGGACAAATATCAGCTTTACCTTCATCCTTAGCACTGAAACGATTACCAGCCTCTTCTCCATTCCAGAACCAGGAACCAACACTGGCTTCTTCCTCAGCCCAAAACCAGGTATCAATACCAGTCTTATCTTTACACGTAGACCTGGACTCAGCACTGGACTCAGCACTAGCCTCAGCCACAGAACAAAACCGAGATGCTCTAGTGGCCTCACCTTCAGCTTTGGGACTGAAATCTGCCAGAGCTCCTTCCTTCATCTCAGTAACAATCTTGTTCTTAGACGCTGCCTTCACCTCTGCCACTGGATCTTCCTGAGTCCCTGCCTTGGCTATTGCTTTGGCCTGGGTCTTGGCTACAGATCTGACTACGCCAGTAGCCTCCCTCTTGGCTTCAGCTTGTACACCAGCCCTATTTTCAGTTTTGGCCTTCTTTTTACTCTCATTCTTTCTACTCCTGTTCTTTCTACTTGTATTCTTAACCCCAGCCATGGTTGAAGCCCAGTTATGTAGATAGCTCTATACAGTCTTGGCTTTGGTTCTCAATATGTCCCAGGTCAGTGTCTTAATATTCTTTTACTGGGTTGAAGGTGATGATCTTCTGTCACTTCAAGGCCACCACAGCCACCACTGGAGATAGGCCTGAGGTGGAAGAAGAAAATGGGCTTTGAGTCTCTTCCAACTGTGCTTTTCTATGCAGAGAGCCACAGAGGACATGTGAAAGTAGAGATAGATTGTGTGGTAGGAGAAGTAGAATAGTATAAAACTCTGTTACCTCATTTTATCCCTTCCACAGTCCCACTAATGCCCAACAATGCCCTGCCCAGGCACTTCCATACTCTTTTCTCTGCATCAAATAGGAACAGAGACGATGGGAAAGCTTGGTGAAAGTGAGAGAGGCTAAGGAGTGTCCAGCCCCTTTGGTATATACCACTATACTCTATAGGTCTATCTGGTAGGCCTCACACCAACCTGCACTGATCTGGTGCAATTTTCTCCTCTTTTGCTTCCAGTGTTGATAAGCCCTATAGTCGACTCACAGGCAGACCTATGGAAAAAAACACAGGAGGGATTGGAATTTTAAGTATTTGGTAGACAGACATGCATTCTGGCTTCTAAACCCAATACCTGCCTTTCCAAATCTAAGGCTTTGTGAATATAATGTTTCTGGCCTCCTTGGTCCTCCTCATGGCTTCCTTCCCCACTTCCTAGGTATCTATCAATTACCCTATAGGCACAATCCTGGCTCACCCTAGCCCCATTTCCTATACATAAATGTGAGGGCAGAGGTGTGTGGGAAGTTGGAAGACAATGGCTCCAAGATATGATCTGGTCTTACTTGCCAACAGCCAATTCCCATTCCCAATGAATAGGGGTGCTCATGCTCACACTCACCTTGGATCCAAATGAATAGCTTTTGTCCTCTTTCTTAATCAAATTCAAAGTGAACAGCTACCTGCAGATTTCTACAGTACTCTATAAAGGAACAAACCTATGGATAGACAAAAAGAGGAAAGAAAACAAAAGAGACTGAGATGGCCCAACACCCATGACAAGTGTTACAACATATGCTTCTGTACATTCAAGGCCATGTTAAATATCTCCCACCTGTCTTCTCCTCCCAAATGATCCCCCATCCACTCCCCAAAGACCTGCAGCTTGTCTAATCACACCTCCCAACACTAAAGTCAGTCATTTTCCTAGCAGAGGCCACACCTTCCTTGAACAAAAAGATGAGGTGCAAGAATGGGTAGTGGAACAACTGTATTTAGAAGACAGGCAGTGAACATAATGGGGACTACTATTTCAATACCATCTTGCATGCCCCTGCCTTTTCCCCTTCCCCACACATACATAGTTCCTATATCATTCACCACCTATGCCAGCCAGCCCACATAGCAGGTGTCCTCAGGAGATGCTACCCTTACCACTACAGAACAGTCCACTAGCTGGAGAAGAGTCACGCCCTATAGAAAGAGAAGGGGCATTCAGCAAAACACCAAGAGAGTATGTTGACAATGGTAGAAAAGTATCAGGTTAGCGAACAGATTCCAGAATTCAGGTCCTAAAACCTCCTTTTGAAGAATCAAGGAATAAGTAAATAAATGTCTCTCAGGTCTCAGAATTTCCCAGGAACTCCACAAAATCTTCTGTGGGACTGCTTCTGCACCAAAATGAGAGGGGGCTGTGAAGGGTAGCTGGGGTTTGGGTTTCCAAAAACAGAAAATGAAGATGCAAACTGACTTCACGCGTTCTAAATTGACCCTTCAGAAAAATTTCCTATTCTGAAGAGCCATTATCACAGCTTAACATATTAAAGTGGGCTAGGATGTTGAGAAAACAGATCCCAAATGAGAAAGATGGATTAATACATTATTTATTTACACGGATCCTTCCTGTGAAAGCCTATTGACTCCTCAACCTGCCATTTTCTTGCATTTAATTGGGTCCAAGACCTAAATATGGAAGGCAACAAAACTGCTGTATTAAGAGGCACATAAACTTTTCATTTTGGTGTCTTCATAATCTAGTCGCTCAGTTCCCCTTTCACGGAATGTGCCAGACCTACCGCGCACACAGGACACTCTGGCATCAAAGAGGCGCCTGTGCGAAGGGACAGCACCCGGCACGCGGGGTCCCACAGACCCCTTTCCAGAATCAGGGCCCGGGCGGGCGGCCCCCCGCGCCCGCCCGCTCGGCACCGGGCTCTGATCGCCACCCCAGGCGGCCTCTCCGACGCCCCCACCCCGGCTCCCCTCCGCCATTTCGCCCGCAGCAGCCTCCCCCACAGCCCTCTCCTGGCACAGGCACCGTCGACGGCGGAGCGCGGGCGCCCAGAAAGCCCGCCGGGGAGCGGCCGCGCCGTTCGCCTCCCCAGGATCCGAGGAAAGACCTGAGGCCAAGACCTCGCGCCCCAGGACCGGTCCGCGCCGATGGCCGCCTCCTCAGCGCCAGGGGTCCCCCAGCGATGCGCACCTCTCTCAGAGACCCGCTCCGACCCGGTTGCCTCCCCCTCGTCAGGCTGCCAGGGTCCGCGGGGCAGGTTGTGAGCCGCTCGTCGCCCCCGAGACACCCCCACTTGCCTTCGCAGACGCAGGGTCCCGATGGGCGGCCTCCCCCTCCTGTCGCAGCTCCTCACTCGGATTCCCACCGCTCGCCGTGCGGGCAGAATGGCAAAGAGGCGTCCTGCCCCCCGCGCAGCTGCGCCAAACCAGACAGGGGCTACGAAGGTTGCGGCACCAACCGCTCGCGGCGAGGGTGTCGGGAAGGGGGCGGAGGGATACGGCACGAATGGGCTCGACGCCCCCTCCCAGGCCCACCGTAGTTCCGACCCAGAAAGGGGCGGGGCCAGGAGGAGTCCCGGCCTCAGGGGCGGGGCCACGCCGGCCCTCTACCGCCCCCCGTCGGGCGACCACCCTTCCCACCCCGCACACTTCTGGCACCGCAGCGTGTGGGGCAGCGGGCGGACATCATCTTTGGCAGGGTGGGAATGTGGCAGGGATTAGAACCAACTGGGATCTCACACACTTGCCATACACACCAGTCTAGTTTATCTATTAACAAATAAATTATACTTATTTTTAATTCCAAAATCTGCATTATATCTGAGCCTGGTTCTGATAATTTGTGTCCTTAAATAATGCTTTTTCTTGCCTTTATTATGTGTTATAATTTTGTGTTGCAAGCTGGATTATGATGTGTTGGGTAATAGGAACTGAGGTAGACCTTCTGTGAGAAGCTTTATGTTAAGCTGGTTAGCAGTTGGGCTGTGTGTAATGTTTGCTGTAGCTGCAGGTGTCAGTCTTCAAATTCCTCTAGCGTCTTTATTTTTGTCTCTCCTCTTAACTTTGTGTTTCCCTAATTACATCTTGCAGAGAGAGTCTGCATCTTGCAACTCTTTCAGCTGCACTCCATTGTTACTACACTGGAGGCCTGTTAGCATGTGGAGGAGAGGAAGTGTTATATAATCTTCTGGATAAATTCCAGTCTTTTGTGGGCCTGTCTCTAGACTGTGACCTTCACAAGTGTTTCTTTAGCATCTTTCTCCCCTTTACAGGAGAATGGAAGGCTAGAGTGTGCTGGATAGGAGGAATGCCTTTCCCTCAGCTGGAATAAGGCTCTGGGAAAGTCTTTTCCGCTGGAGATTAGGCCTTTGTTATGGAGAAGACTCGGGGGTGTATTTATTTATCTTTTTTTTTTTTTTTTTTTTTTTTTTTTTAGGCATGTGGGATCTTCCCAGACCGGGGCACTAACCTGCGTCCCCTGCATCGACAGGCGGACTCTCAACCACTGCGCCACCAGGGAAGCCCGGGGGTGTATTTATTGAGTGTACACTTCCCTTCCCACTGCCAGAGCCCTGAGGAGATCTTTCTGGAATATTCACTATGAGAACCTGCTAGAGTTCCTGGAGGTAAAGCCCACAACACTGCTAAGACTGCAGGTCCCTAGGGGTTTCTCACTCTCCTGCTATTCCACCCTCAGTCTCTATCAATTTGTCAAAATTCCCACTTAAGTGTTATTACCTGTTTATGTCTCTAGCAGTTTCTGCTCTATGTAAAGAGATATAGGCTGTGACTCTCTGGATGTCTTTTTCCAGAATTTGGGGTGGTCATTTGCCCTGTGACCTCAGTTCTCTGATGGGTCTAAGATAAGTCATTGATTCTCAGTTTGTTCAGCTTTTTTTCTTGTAAGTACAGGAACAATGACTTCCAAGCTCTTTATATGTCAGAACTGAAACTGGAAGTGTGTCCTATGGATTTTAACAGGATAACTAAAGACGAATGAACACAGCTTTCATCCTCTTCTTTTCAGCTGAACTTCAGATCTGGGAATAAAGTTGCCCTTGAAAGCCTAGCTGCTCCATAAATATCTGCTCTTTTCCCTCCCAGGTATAGAAAATTTATGTGACTCCCTGAACCTGGCATCTCAGCCCCCAAATTCTTAACGTGGAGTGCAGATTAGAATTCAGACTTCCTGAATCAGAGTTCCTGGTGGTGAGGTCTGAGCAACTGTGACTTAACCCCAGTAGAACAGTCATCTCAGTTACCACCACCACCACCATGAAGCGGCAGTGCACTATACTACTAGGTGCTTGCTTAGACTAGAGTTACCAGTTTCTGATCGCTGGAAGCACTTTCTAAAAGGAGGCTGCATGGTAGAGTACAGACTTTCTCCCCTGGGCTCTACTCTGGGACTTAGCCAGACTTCAGAGCCAGGCAGTCCAAAGTTTAAATAGAGATTTTACCACTAACTATTTATGTCATTTTGGAAAAGGTACTTAATGTTTTTATAACTCAGTTAAGTCATCCCTCAAAGGGGATTGGTAATAACTACTTCACAGGATTCTTGTACACACTAACTGAGAAACTATCTGATATTCTGAAATATCTGCAAGTGTCAGGTCTTTCTAGTTCCTATTAAAATTGTGATCTAGTCATATTATGGGGTAGGCTGGGGAAAGCAGTAAGAGTAGATGAAGTAAGTCAGAAAGAGAAAACCAAATACCGTATGCTAACACATATATATGGAATCTAAAAAGAAAAAAAAAAGGTCATGAAGAACCTAGGGGCAAGACAGGAATAAAGACACAGACCTACTAGAGAATGGACCTGAGGATATGGGGAGGGGGAAGGGTAAGCTGGGACGAAGTGAGAGAGTGGCATGGACATATATACACTACCAAACATAAAATAGATAGCTAGTGGGAAGCAGCTGCATAGCACAGGGAGATCAGCTCGGTGCCTGGTGACCACCTAGGGGGGTGGGATGGGGAGGGTGGGAGTGAGGGAGACGCAAGAGGGAAGAGATATGGGGACATATGTATATGTATAACTGATTCACTTTGTTAGAAAGCAGAAACTAACACACCATTGTAAGGCAATTATACTCCAATAAAGATGTTAAAAAAAAGAGTAGATGCGATCTCCACGGTGGCTTTTAGAGGTCATGATTGCTAAGACATCACCGCTGTGCTCTTTCTTACTGTAACCTTGGTGCTTTGTATATTCTGTGTTGCTTAACATAACCCTTTACTAAAAGAACATCACTTTTACATAGTATGCCTCCCTCCTCCTTGTAGTGATGTGCCACAGGGAGGCTGATCCAAATTCCAGAGGTGAGTCTGCTTGGTCTAAGGATAATGCATCCCCTTGGTACTCTGGTTCAGGAATGGCTGGTGATGTAACTCTGCTCAATGAGACATGAAGAAGAGAAGATTGCAGAAGGATTTCTGAGGAAAGTGTCCTCACTCATAAGACAAAACCATCAGTAAAGGTATCTCCTTTTCTTCCTTGGAAAGTTGCTTGACTCCTTGCAGCCATCAAGTTTCCAGCCTTAGGATGGAAGTTGATATTATGAATGGCAGAAGAAAGAGATGGATAAAAGCTGAGTCCTTAGCTGAATCAAACAATCACCAAGACTTCTCTGCCTCAGTACTTCTGATCTGTGGATAATAAATTTCCTTATTAAGTTAGTTTTAGTTGAATTCCTCGTTATATGGAACAATCCTAAATGTTATGTATGCTTAGGCACAAAACAATGCTTCAGTGAGTAATAGTTCCTGACTTTTGTCTGTCAGTAAGCCCTACCTCTTAAAACCAGTGGCAGAACTCATGTTTCCACGTGAAAGGAAAACTGTAGATTCTCAACATCTTGCCTAATGATTGCTAGAGGTCTGACAACTGTGATTGGCTTCTGTTTTAGATTGAAAAGGAAGGCTTCAGGCAGAAAACCTAAACCTTACTTATCTAGGGGGTTCAGAGGTACATTAAATACGTGAGCTTATAGATAAGCCTAGTTTCAATTCAGAGAGTCATTGTGTGGAAATGCACCCATGTGAAATATCCATAGTGTAAAGATATCAAAGGTTATCTGCTTTCTATCCTGAGGACTGTACTGAGGTTGAGAAAGATAAATTCATAGTGTCAACAGCCAGAAAGTTTTGGTTAACTTTCCCCAGGTTCACTGTACTAAGCAACACAGGTATAGAAAGAGGTGGATATTTGGGATTTATCAAGAGCTGAGATTTTGCCAGGACAGTGGAGCCAGGCGCTAGAGGATGAGGTAGGTGAGTAGTAAAAATGATGGCCCATGATGGCCCATTAAGTTGGGAAGGAAGGAAAATCCAGAGTATGCTGATTCACAGGTAGAAGGGGATAAGGGGCAGGGAGTCTAGCAACACTCAGGTTCAAGTTTCTTTATGATGAATAAAGTACTTTGCTACAAGCTGTAAGGAGGAGAAAATCTGATGATGAAGATAGTCATGGTGATGATGGCAGCTTTTAGTGATAATTAGCACTAGAGGGATATATTGGGCTGGCAAAAAAGTTTGAATGAACTTTTTGGCCAACCCAATAGATGTAGTGTAGTGGCAACACATGCCAGCTCCAGATTCAAACTACAAAGGTTTGAATCTCAGCTCCTCCGCTAAACAAATCAAGCTCTGCTAACTGAGCTTGCCAAGTTACGAGTCTGTGCCTTAGCTTCCTCATGTGTAGAACAGAGACAATAACAGCATCTACTCTATACAGTTGTTTTGAGGATTAAATAAGTTAATATATTTAGAACCCTTAGAAGAGTATCTGGCACTTATAAAGCACTCATTAAATCTTGATATTAACAATAAGTACAGTCACCCTTCCATATCCCGGGTTCCGCATCCACAGATTCAACCAACCAGGGATCAAAAATATTTGAATCAAAGAACTCCAGAAAGTTCCAGAAATCAAAACTTTAATTTGACACACACTGGCAACTATTTATGTAGCATTTTACAACATTCACGCAGAATTTACATTGTATTAGGTATTGTAAGTAATCTAGAGATGACTTGAAGTATATGGGGAGGGGACTTCCCTGGTGGTTCAGTGGTTAAGGGTCTGCCTTCCAATGCAGGGGACGTGGGTTCGATCCCTGGTCGGGGAACTAAGATCCCACATGTTACCAGGCAACTAAGCCCAAGCGTCACAACCAGAGACAAGCCCATGTGCTGCAACCAAGAGCCTGTGTGCTGCAAGGAAGACCCAGTGCAGCCAAAAAAAAATAAATAAAGATGTTTAAAAATAATAATAAAATAAAGTATATGGAGAGATGCGCACAGGTTATGTGCAAATAATATGCCATTTTATATAAGGGACTTGAGCATCTGTGGATTTTTGTATCTCTGGATGGTCCTGGAACCAATCCCCCCTGAATACAGAAGGACGACTGTACTATGAAAAGTAGTAAAAGGCTCAGGCATTGAGGTCAGACTGACTGGGGTCCGACTCACACTTTCAGAGTCCAAGTTTCTTCCTCTATGCTACCTGGCCCTCAACACTAGTTCTGTCTTATTCATAAAAAAGGCTCCAGTGCATGATACAAAGAAACAAATGCTAAAATAGGGGTGAATAAAATACTGTGTACGTACATAGGATGGAGACATTACTTCCTACCAAGGGGCAAAGAGTAAGGGTGAGAGTATCAGAAAGACTTCAAACAGGCCCTAGCATTTGAGCTGAGCCTAAAAGGATGACTGTTTCCTACAGGCAGAGAAAGGGCATGAGGGCATTGAAGATTGAGGGAAAAGCCTGGGGAAATGCAAAAAGTAGTAAAGCACAGAGTATAGTTGGGTTGGAAAATAGCAGATAGTCCCATGTGGCTTGAGTGCAGGCAAAGTGGAGCAGGGCATGGACTGGGTGAGGCACGAGTGAGTGCCTCCTTAAACTGTATCTTTATCTCATTCTGGTCCTGGCCCTGACTTGGAAGAATGTGTTGCAAATGGAGATGGAAAGGTAGAATTGTATGGGAAAGTACAGGGACTTAAACCCTCCATTGGGGACCTGGTAGTATTTTATAGACGAGATCCCACTGAAGGCTGCTTTTTTGAAATTGGGGGCAGAGTAGAGGGTCAGCTGTGCTGTAAGATACCCTTCTTTCATTAATGATTGGACAGATGACAAATTCACTCTAATTTTATCCCCAGGCAGCAACATTGTAGGTCAAATGACATCTGAACAGGCCCTGATATTTATTACATGAGATAGCCCATAATATTTATCCTGAAAGGGGGCAGAAACAAAAGGGCTATATGAGTGTTGAGGTATTTACTTCAACTACACTCCCAGGAAAAAACTGAGGGATGATCTTGGCCCTTACAAGTGCTACTCAAGGAGTGATCAGAACAGAGATAATCATCTTCATGCATGGACACCCCCACACACACTTACCCAGTGCTTTGGCTGAGACTGAAAAAACCCACAGGCGTGAGTTAGTTAAGCATCTGCCCTGGGATGCATGTGGGACTTAGAGGTATCTCTCCAGACTGCAGTGTGAAGTTCCCCAAATATAAATGCAGTACCCCCAACAGGAAATACAGGCTGAGGGAACTCTGATAAGGAAAAAATAAAGAGAGAACTTTAAAAATCATCTAAATTGTAGACGCATGCCACAAAAACATATGCTGCGTTTTTCACCCATAATACACTGGTAGGCTCTGCCTCCTTTATTTTAACTTGCTTATGCATGATGCATAGGATCAAAGGTCAGTTTACAGATATTAATCTAGGGGTGGCTGCTAAAAATAAGGATGTGTGACACTATTATTCTGACATCAGTTCTTTGACACCAACTACCTGGAGTTAGCATCAGACTCCACAGGTTTAAGGGTGCAGTCCCCAATAATACTGCCCCCACTTGAGATCAGGTGTCAGTTGCAAGACTTGGGGGACCACCCATACTTCTGACTGACCAGTTATAAATTCAGGGGTTCCCACGACCCCCTCAAGTTTGATAAAAGTGCTATAAGTTTGATAAAAGCAAGTTTGCTATAAGTTTGATAAAAGCACTAAAAGTGCTATATGTAGAATTATAGTTTTATTAGAAAGGATACGGCTTCCCTGGTGGCGCAGTGGTTGAGAGTCCACCTGCCGATCAGGGGACACGGGTTCGTGCCCCGGTCCGGGAAGATACCACATGCCGTGGAGCAGCTAGGCCCGTGAGCCATGGCCGCTGAGCCTGCGCATCCGGAGCCTGTGCTCCGCAACGGGAGAGGCCGCAACAGTGAGAGGCCCGTGTATGGCAAAAAAAGAAAAAAAAGAAAGGATATACATAGGACAAGGTCTTGAAGGGTCTGAGATATACAGATTCCATGTCCTCTTCACATGGATTCAGGGCAACATCACCCTCCCTGGATATCAGTGTGCTCACCAACCAGGAAGTTTTCACTGGGGTTTCATTACACAGGCAGGACTGTTCATGTGATCGAACCCCAAATCCAGCTCTCCTTCCTTCTCTGGAGTTCCTGCTGGCCTAAAGCTCCAACTCTAATCACATGGTTGGTCCTTCTCGTGACCAGACCACATCCTCACAACCAGAAGCTAACTAGGGACCCACCACAGTCCGTTCATTAGCATAACAAAGATACTCCCAGGGCTCAAGAAATTCCAAGGTTTTTTCAGGCC
Organism: Neophocaena asiaeorientalis asiaeorientalis; assembly: GCF_003031525.2. Lineage (NCBI taxonomy): Eukaryota > Metazoa > Chordata > Mammalia > Artiodactyla > Phocoenidae > Neophocaena > Neophocaena asiaeorientalis. The sequence continues at coordinate 112,675 of NW_020175025.1, forward strand.
CTGTGCCAGGAACCAAGGACAAAGGTTAGATATATTTTTTCTTATACCACATGATGTTTGAGGTGTTTGTCAAACTCTAAAACGGCACAGACAAGACAACAAAGCTTGAGGGGAAAGGCCACAACCTAAACATTGGTCCTGATACTTATATTACCAGAATTCTGGAGAGTGGAGGGAGGAGGATAATACAAAGGAGGCAGGGGGTAAGAGAGGAGGAGGTAGTCCTAAGGCCTCAATCTCTAATTTTACCCACATGCCCACAGGAAGGGG
>NW_020175025.1:113021-148994 GCF_003031525.2 Neophocaena asiaeorientalis asiaeorientalis
AAACAGGAGGGCCTGAAGTAGTATTACTGCATAGTTGCAACTCTATAGTGAGTATAAAAATAAGGATATGAGTGGGCTTAGGAAAATTCATTACTTCCTAGTGGCACTTTCTTAAACTGCCTTGGTATCCAGTGGATGCCAGGGTAGGGGGAGAGAGGTGGGTAGGGAGAGTGGGGATAATTCAGTTAGAAAGAGGACAAGGACTTACCAAAGGCTGCTACCTAGGATAAGACCAAAGGAACAAGCCCTAAGAAGTGGACAGAGAGGAAAACACAAGGAAGAGAGCGAAGTGTCTGCAGAGCGGACACATGAGACCATCCATAAAACAGTTTCCATAGGTGGTTCCCAGAAAAACCCTATTCTGAGGCCCAGCACAGTAGCAGGAGGGAGCCTAGATGGAGTATCAGCTTTTGAGTTCCTAGATGGGAGGGAGCTGCTGCCTGGAGCTCAGGTCCAGGTATCATCTTGGGAGTTGAGAAGCTTGGCAGTATCCCAAAGAGAAATCTATGTGAAGGACCCAAAGCATCCAGATTCCCTCCTCCTGAGTCTGTTAGCTCCCATTCCCCAGAGCTGCCCAGATTGGGGTTCATTCCTCTCTTGCATCTCCAGCCAGCTGGAGCCTTGGATCTCCCCCCTCCCCCAATTATGAGCTGGTCTCACAGTCTGGAAAAGACAAACAGTAGAGAGTGAGTGCCAACTAGGTGGGAGGAAGGGAGTGTAGCTCACAGTTCCTATCCTCACACCTGCGTTTCCTGATCCAGGGCCACCGGTGTTCACAAATTGTCACTTCACCGTTTCCTCTCTCTGGGCTCCCCTGAAGCCAACTGCTTCCACGTGTCCACCTCTCCCACCCACACAGAGAAACAGAGTCACGCAGCGCTGGGCGGGGAGACGAGGGTGGGGTAAGGGCTTGCAGAAGGTAGGAGGGAGCGCGAGGCTCCGAGACACTTCCTCTACCCGGACCTAGTCTCCACCACCACCTCCCACGGATGCCAATATCCGGCCTCGAGCCCACCTCCTCTAGCAGCGGCCGATGCTTCCCTCCACGTATGCCTCCCGCAGGATGACTTCCTGCCTCTTGAGCTCCAGGACAAAAACAGACCCTGGCTAAGACGCTCGCGATTGGCTGAGGGATTGTGTCCTCAGCCAACAAAGGCCATAATTCTGGGCGCCTGAGGGATTAGCTTTCAGGCTAATGCAGCATGGAGAGACACCCACCCACGCATCCATCATCACGTCTGACCACTCCTCTCACGGCCGCCTGTCAAGCGTCAGGTGCAAGTCTTTCCCATCCCTTTTCAGTGCGACACACCTCCACGTCGGTCTAAGTGAGAGTGCGGTCACGTGACCCACAGTTAGCCCCACGTGACCGCGCACTTGGCAAGTCCGCCGCAGCCCCACAGCACGCAGGGCACAGTCTTGTGCCTCTGGGGTTGAGCTGCTTGCTGGAACAATCTGAAGCTCCTGATGGGGTGAAGATAGCTGAAAGGAAGGCTGGATTCGGAGCCAAAGCTTCCAGCCCTAAGCCTGGGCCTTGCTCTGTAGGAGCACAGGGCTGGCGAGGAACACCCCATGAGGAGTTTGGAGACCCACTGACTTTCAGTATTCTGTGCAAAACTCGGGTGACGTATTAAAACACACACAGGATCTGTCTTGAAAAATACTGATAGCCAAAACAAACATTCAATCTCCAATTTCCACCACCAGGACGATCTCTGTTAGCAGTTGTGGTTTGTGAATGGAGGCAAAACTGCCACTTTGCCCTACTTCCATAAACCTTGCAGCCTAGAATCGGGTGGTGGGGGGGAAAGCAGGTTGCACTGTCAGAAAAATTATACAAAAATTGGGTAAAGACAACATAGGTTACTGGATACTTGTTCAGTGCAGTGCTGGGCTTCACTTTCTGTTGATAGAGCAAGTTTTCAACCCTAAGAGACTTATGTTAACTTGTAGGTATTTTGTCCAATAGCTATGGAAATGATTTATGTCCAGTGGAACAGATAACATAAATGGTTTTAATTTATCGCCCTTAAGATATCAATCAGTTTTGTACTTGATCCAGCAATGTTATACTAACATTTATTAATTTTCTATGTGTGTATGAAATTTAATATACATGTTTTGTTTATATTATTATATTGTGTATATTGTATATACACATCTCCTTCAACCATTCTCATAATCTTAGCAGTTGCTGTGTTGAAAAAAAACTTTCATGTGTTCATTTCTAATTTACAAATCATAATTTTACCTTTTCAAAAATTAACATCCTCAGACAAAACAGAAATAACATTTCACCATGTCTAAAAATAATAAAACATATGATATTTCCCATAAGCCTGTATTCCCTCTCCAAACCAACTCTATCCCTGACTTCCGCAATTCTTGTCTTAAGGTATGGTATGATGTTTTTACTTATTACTGATTCTCTAGCTGCGGCGAGCGGGAGCTACTCTACGTTGTGGTGCTCGGGCTTCTCATTGCGGTGGCTTCTCTTCACAGAGCACGGGCCCTAGAGAGCACAGGCTTCAGTAGTGGTGGTGCACGGGCTTAGCTGCTCCGTGGCATGTGGGATCTTCCAGGAGGAGGGCTTGAACCCATGTCCCCTGCATTGGCAGGCGGTTTCTTAACCACTGCACCACCAGGGAAGTCCCGTGATGATCTTTCAAATGCAACAGTCATGTAAAAAGGTTGCCATCTTTGTACAAGAGACTAGTATAAACTTAGCAACCTTGGTAATTTTACTTTTCTTTAAAACATTTCATAAGCTAATCTTTCTGAAGTCTCATTCCTTTTCAACTTTTCTAAATGAGTTTATCTCTAAAAAATTCTTAACATATATTCATTTACATAACTGTATCCTTTCCAACATGTCCACCTACAACTTGAGGCACTAGATGTAAGCATATTAAAAGAAAAAATCCTTGTCTAATTAATTTTTGTATCTCCCCAATGTCTGTCACTAAAAACTTATTTAGCATAGTGTATTTCCTTCCAGATTATGGAATATATGAAGTTTCTTAGAAAGTCATATTGGAATTGCACAGAAATTGTGTCTATTTACAGTTTTTAAAATGGGATCTAATTTTCCACAGATGATGTCAGTCTTCTCTATTACACCAGATATAAAAGCATGTGTCATTTCATGCCAATAAATAGAACATTTTTAATAGCTGCGTGGTATTTCCTTAATACTTTCCTTGGATTAGGATCACAAAGGAAAGCTTATTCCTGACTCCATTTAATTGGTGTGCTGTTCTACTCTTTCACTCTTCAGGTGGCACTGAGCAACACCTGTACTTTGTGTTGCAAAATGTGCAGATCTGGCCCAACTTAGTTCTCCAAAGTGGCCTCATTCCAACTGCATCCCTCATTAAACTTGTCTCACCTATTCCAGGCAGACAGGTTATATCCATACTACTGGAACAGATTTTCCAATTACACACTTTTCTTTACACCGCCACTGTTCACTTCCAAGAATGACCTAATGGGTTGTCTTATCCTACTTTTCAGTGACCAAATTTAAGTGCGTGCCTCTTCTCTGAAGCATTCCTCAAGTACCACAGCCCACTGTAATCTCTTCCTTCTTAAGATCCAGGAATGGGATTTTCCAATGAGGGTATGTATGTCATACTACTCATTGTCTATGTTTGTAACTGTGCACATTGTATCTACACCTCGATTTTGAACTGAAGAAGGGTCACTTCTGCCACTTTTCACACAGAACTTTATTGAAAACACAGACTTGAATAGAGAACCATATGTTTAAACAATGAATAGCAGGGTAGGTTATACAGGCGGCTCAGTTCATTGGAAGCTCAATACTGAAAAATACAGCAATGGACAGCAAGACAAATATCAACAAATTTTTTTCAGCACTAATAGTCATTTGGCATCCACAAAATGATCCAGCTCAAACCAAGAATTGGACAAAGTTAACATCAGCATTAAAATATAAGTTATAAAATAAAACCAGACTGAAAACCAAAGCACTACTCAGGGTTCTTTGGGAACATAAGGCTGATCAGAGGCAGGTGGTTAATCATATTAGCTTTGCTGTCCCACCTCAGGATCATTCTGATTGTCTATTTGGACTTGCAGTTCCTCAGCTAACTTCTCAAATTCATGGAATGCAGAAATAAGCGGCTCAAGACTGAAATCATCATCAATTAAGGACATTGTTCCATTTTTTATAATACTACTGATATTCTGAAACATTTTAATAACAATTTGAATGTTATCATTTGTCTCTTCTATGTTAAAGAGACCCACAAATATCGATAGAGCCTTGGCACTGAATAGTTTTTTTGCCACCATAGGATTTTCAGACAAATTCAATAACATTTTCAGAACGTGAAATTTTGTTCTTGCATTGCCTGTGGTTAATAAGGAGAGAAACCCAGACATATAATTGGCAACGAGTGTGTGATAGTCTGTAGTTGTAGTGAGGTGTCTAAGCATCCTTAATCCAAGCAGCTGCTCAGGGGAACCCACGCTATGAGCAAGGGTTTCCTCACACACTTGACATATGAATGTCTCAATCATGTTTAGATTTGGGTAAGGTGGAGCCATATGAATCATATTTTCCAAAAAACTTGTCCTAACTCGGGAGGAGGGATAATTGAGCAAAGTTTCAATAAGTGAGACAACTCCTGAATCGCGAATGAAATCACGGGTAAACTGAGAAGCAGTCCTCATACCCATGGCAATCTTAGATATTTCATGAATGAAAGGATCTCGAATTTTGTCCATTAATAGAAGGAGTTCTTCAAACTCTTCAGGACCAATTTTAAGCTCACACTGTATGCAGCTGCAGGACCAACTCTCTGGCTCTGCACTCTCCCTCGTCCTAAGATGTTCTCGAATTTCTCTGACTGACCGGTAGGACGGATCATACTGAAATGGGAACTCAGGGTCAGGCTGATCAGGCTGAAGCAAAGATTCCTGCTCTTCCCCTTCTGGGGTAACTTCCACATTCTTGGGCTTTCCCTCAAACATTTCAGAGTATATGGATGCTGCTTCCTCAGGAATTCTAAAGGGGCTTGGGGATGGGAAGCCAATCCCATGACAAGGACCAGGTTTGAATTCAACAGTGACCTCTTCCCAGGTTTGGGGCCTGGATGATACATTAACTCCCTCCTCAGCTGTATCTCTGAACCACAACAGATGTCAGTTTTCAGAGGAAAGTCTTTCACTGTGCTCTTTCAATGGCCTTAGCGGAATTGTGGATTTTCTTTGTTCCAAAGTATACTCTCTTGGGTGAATGCCAGGGTAGAAGAAGGGAGTCTGAGCTCTTCTGGGATCTGTGAGTGTGCATGAATCTCTTTGCCTCTCTGAACTGTTCCTTCCGCATCTGAAAGTGTCTGGTGCCTTTTTTTCCTCTGGTGCCTTTTATTCGTTCAACAAATATATATGAATATGTACTTTGTCATAGGCACAAACAAAAAAGAAAGAAATCTCTGTTCTCGTGGAGGTGACATTTAGTTGTAATTTCATTCTTATTAATTTCTTGTCTAAAAGTTTACAGATTTATCCAAAGTCATACCAGCAATCTTATCTGACAATTCTGGATATTGTGAAATCTTGATTCCAAGATACTTTCTGACAGAAGAGTGAATCTACCACTAGCTGACAGATTATACTGTGAGATTTTGAAATACCTGTTGGACAATTTATTGTTAATTCATTTAGAGAACAAACACTACGACTCATTAACATTTATTGAACTGAGAAAAGTCCTATTTTAAGCTCTTTATGTGTATTAGCTCACAAAACTATTGGACATTATGGACTACTATCAAAATAATCTATTACCTTCATGTAACAGGGAAGGAAACCAGCTCGGATGAGTTGTTTCATCTTTAAAGTCAGAGGGAAAAATAAAAGATTAAAATATTAAAAGGATGCTGACCTATGTCTGTCTGACTGGTAGGCACTATTTACTTCATCCTAAAATGGATTCCAGTCTAATAGATTCTGATGGCCAAGGTTCCACTCCCCTGTGTCTCCAACAGACCTGTGTAACCCTGACTTACCCCTGAAATCTAAATCTCAGAACAAAATAACCCCCAAGCATTAAGCCCAGGATACAGATGCAGCTGTGCTATATCATACCTACAGCTCTGCCCCTGACCCCACCCCACCTCCTACATACTTATGCACGTGAACTTTCACACTAGCATATTCCTTGCCTATGCAACACACATGATCTACTCCTCTTCCCTCTTAATCACCATGGACACAGACCTGTTTTTGTCTATTAAGCTTAACTTGGCTATATTCTGTTGTTTTAATTTGCAATTCCATAATGACATAGAATGTTGAGCATCTTTTCATATGCTTATTTGCCATCTGTGTATCTTTTTTGGTCAATTATCTGTTCAGATCATTGACCTTTTTTTAAAACGAGATTGACTGTTTTCTTATTGTTAAATTTTAAGGGTTCTTTGTATATTTTGGATACCAGTCTTCTATCAGATGTTTTGCATAATTTTCTTCTCAATCTCCACTTGTCTTTTCATTCTATTAATAGAATATTTTGCAGAGTAGGTTTATTTTTAATGAAGTCCAACTTACCAATATTTTCTTTCTTGGATCACACTTTTGATGTTGTATCTACAAAGTCCTTGCCAAACACAAAATTACCTAGATCTTTTACTATGTTGTCTTCTAGGAGTTTTATAGTTTTGCCTTTTACATGTAAGTCTATAATTCATTTTAAGTTAATATTACTGAAAGATGTAATGTACGAGTCTAGATTTTCTTTGCATGTAGATGACCAGTCGTTCTAGCATCATCTGTTGAAATGATTATCCTTTCTCCATTGAATTACCTTTGCTCTTCTATCAACAACTGGTTGAACATATTTGTGTGGGTCTCTTTCTGGTCTCTCTCTTTTGTTGCATTGATCTATTTGTCTTTTCTTTTGCCAGTACCACACTGTCTGGGTTACTGTGGCTTTATGGAAAATATTGAATTTGGGTAATGTCAGTCCTCTGATGTTCTTCTCCTTCAATGTTTGCTATTCTTGGTCTTTTGCCTTTCAATATAAACTTTATAATCTGTTTGCTGATATCCATAAGATAACTTGCAGGGATTTTGATTGGGATTGCATGGAACCTATAAGTTGGGAAGAACTGACATCTTGACAATATTGCGTTTTCCTATACTTGCATATGAAATAGCTCCACATTTATTTAGATCTTTGATTTCTTTCATCAGTGTTTTGTAGTTTTCCTCATATAAGTATTGTACATAATTTGTTAGATTATGCCTAAATATTTCATTTTTGGTGCTAATATAAATGGTATTGTTTTTAATGTCAAATTCCATTTTTTCAATGCTGGTATATAAGAAAATTTGAATTTTGTATATTAAGCTCGTATCTGGCAACAATGCTATAATTGCTTATTAGTTCCAGGGTTTTTTTTGTTGATTCTTTGAGATTTCTACAGATATGATCATGTCATCTTTGAACAAATAGTTTTAATTCTTCCTTCCCCATCTGTACATTTTTATTTATTTTTCTTCTCTTATTGCAATAGCTAGGACGTCCTGTGTGATATTAAACAGGAATGATGAGTGGGGACATCCTCTCCTTGTTCCTAATCTTAGCAGAAAAGCATCTAGTTGCTCAGCCTTGTGATGTTAGCTGTAGGTTTTTTTGTAGATGTTCTTCATTAAATTTAAGGAGTTTCCTCTATTCCTAGTTTTCTCACTTTTTATCATGAATGGGTGTTCAATTTTTCCAAATGCTTTTTCTGCTCTAAATGATCATATTTTTCTTTGTTAGCCTTTGATGAGATGGATTACATTAATTGATTTTCAAAATTTGAACCAGCATTGTATACTTGGAATAAATTCCACTAGGTTGTGGTGTCTAATTCTTTTTATACATTGTTGGGTTTTATTGGATAACATTTTGTGAGGATTTTTATACCTATGTGCATGAAAGATACTGGCCTGCAAGTTTTCCTTTTTGTAATGTATGTGCTTGGTTTGGGTACTAGGTTAATGCTGTTCTCATAGAATTTGGGGGGGGGGATTATTCCCTCAACTTCTATTTTCTTTAAGTGATTGTGTAAAGTTGGTATAATTTCTTCATTAAATGTTTGATATAATTCACCAGTGAACCTGAGTCTGGTGTTTCCTCTTTTGTAAGGTTAATCATTGATTCAATTTCTTTAATAGTTATAGGTATATGCAGAGTACCTATTTATCCTTGTGTCAATTTTGGTAGATGTGTCTTTCAAGAAATTGTAATTCTTCTAGGTTGTCAATGTTTTGGGACAAAGTTGTTCATAATATTCCATTATTATCCTTTTAAGGTCCATGGGAACATTTCTGGTGTTAGCAATTTGTGTCTTTTCTCCCTTTTCTTAGTTAACTTGGCTAGAGGCATATAAATTTTATTAATCTTTCAAAGAACCAACTTTTGGTTTTATTGAATTCCTCTACTGATTTCCTGTTTTTAATAGCACTGATTTCTGCTCTAATTTTTAAAATCTCTTTTCTTCTGGTTACTTTGGATTTAATTTGCTCTTCTTTCTCTAGTGGCTAAGGTGGAAAATTCAGTTATTAATTTTAGATTGTTTTTCCTTTCTAATACATTCATTCAATGCTATACATTTCCCTCTAAACATCCCACAACTTTGATAAATTTTCACAATTTTTTTTAGAATATTTTAAAATTTCTCTTGAGAGTTCTTTGACCCACGTGCTATTTAGAAGTGTGTTGGTTAATCTCCAAGTGTTTTAGGGTTTCCAGTTATTCTTCTGTAATTAATGTTTAGTTTAATTTCATTGTGATCTGAGAGCATGGTTTGAATGATGTCTATTCTTTAAAAAATTTTAAGGTATGTTTTATATCCCAGGATGTGGTCTATCTTGCTGAATGTTCCATGTGAGCTTGAGAAGAATCTGTATTCTGCTGTTTTGGATGAACAAAACAGAATACACAAAAATTTATAAATATTAACTAGGTACTGTTGATTGATGGTGCTGTTCAATTCAAGTTTGTTTTTACTGATTTTTCTACCTTCTGAGTCTGTCAATTACTGATAGTGTGGTGTTGAAGTCTCCCACTATAATAGTGGATTTGTCTTTTTTCCTTCAATTCTGTCCGTTTTTGCCCTATGTATTTCTGTACTTTTTTGTCAGGTGCATACACATTAAGGATTGTTATGTCTTCTTTGAGAACTGGGCCACTTATCAGTATGTAATTCCCCCTTTCTCCTGGTAATGTTCCATGCTCTGCATCCTGTTTTATCTGAAATTAATAGATCTACTCTGGCTTTCACTTGTTTAACATAAATTTGTTTAATGGTATTTCTTTCTCCATCCCTTTATTTTTAATCTATTGGTGTCTTTATATTTAAAGTAGGTTTCTTTTAGACTACATGTAGCTGGATCTTATTTATTTAATCCACCCTGACAGTCTATCTTTTTTGATTGGTGTTAAACCATTGACATCTATATCATTGATACAGCTGGATAAATACCTACCATATTTGTTACTGTTTTCCATACGTTGCCCTTTATCTGTTTTTGTCTTATCTTTTTCTGCCTTCTCTGTTTTAAGTTGTACATTTTATATGATATCATTTCTCTCTTCTCTTAGCATATAAATGATACTTCTAATTTTACTTTTCTAGTGGTTGCCCTAGAGTTTGCAATATTCAAGGCCACTTTCAAATAACACCATACTGTTTCACAGGTAGTGCAAGTACTTTACAACAGAGTATTTCTAATTCCTCCCTCTTATCCCTTATAACATTATGTGTCATTCATTTCACTTATCTATAAGCTGTAATCACCACATACACTGTTGATATGCTTATTTTGAACAAACTGTAATCTGTTAAATCAACTATGAATAAAAAGACTTCATTTCACCTTCATTTATTCCTTCTCTAACACTCTTCCTTTTTTCAATAGATATGAATTTTTGATCTATATAATTTTCCTTCTCTCTGAAGAATTTTGTTTAACATCCCCTGCAGGACAAGTCTACTGGGGACAAATTCTCTCAATTTTTGTTTGACTGAGAATGTCTTTATTTCTCCTTCACTTTCAAAGAATAACTTTACTGAATACAGAATTCTAGACTGGTAATTTTTTTCCTTCAACACTTTAAACATGTCTCTCCACTCTCTTCTTGCTTCTATGGTCTCTGAAGAGAAACCTGATATAATTCTTGCTCCTGCTCCTCTATAGGTAATGTGGTAGGTTTCTCTGGCTTTTTTCAACATTTTCTCTTTGACTTTGATATTCTCCCATCTGAATATAATAGCCTAGGTATAGATATTCTGGGTTTTATCCTGCTTCATGTTCTCTGAGCTTCCTAGATCTATGGTTTGAAGTGTGTCATTAATTTTGGAAACTTCTCAGCCATCATTACTCAAATATTTCATCTGTTTCTCTCTTTTCTGTCTTTGTGGTATTTCTATTACATGTATGTTACACCTTTTGTAACTGTCCCACAGTTTGTGGATATTTTGTTCAGTCTTTTTCACTCTTTTATCTCTTTGTATTCTCTTTTGGAAGTTTCTACTAACATTTCTTCAAGCTCATTGACTTATTCTCAGCCATGTTCAGTCTATTGAGGAGCCCATCAAAAACATTCTTCATTTCTTTTACACTGTTTTTGATTTCTAGCATTTGCTTTTTGATTCTTTCTTAGGGTTTATAGCTCTGTGTTTATACTACCATCTGTTTTTGCATGTTGTCCACTTTTTCCATTAGAACATTTAGCATATTAACCATAGTTGTTTTAAATTCCTGGTCTAATTCCAAAATTTCTGCCATATCTGGATCTGTTTCTGATGCTTGCTCTGTCTCTTGATACTGGTGTGCTGGGGTTTTTTGTTTGTTCATTTGTTTTGTTTTTGTGAGAGTTTTTGGCTTTTAGTATGCCTTGTAATTTTTTGTTAAAAGGTAGACAGTATGGGTTAAAGAAACTGAGGTAAATAAGCTGTTAGCATGAGGTTTTATGTTTATCTGGCTAGGAGTTAGGCTGTGTATACTGTTTGCTATAGCTCTATGTGTCAGAGGCTAAATATTCCGTTGTCCTTGTTTCTCCTGTTGTCTTTGTGTTTCCCTAGAGACTTTTTAAAACAGAAATGTGACCTTGCCGAGGCTGGGAAGGCATCTTGGTACTGTATGTGATACAAATGATGCCCTTACAAGGATATCACATCTAGCTTTTATCTTAATATTTAGAAAGGAATGTGCAAACATCACAGAACCATGTTTCCCAAATATTATTCCATTGAACATGAGGCCATCAGGATGTTAAGTGGCATTCCATTTTTTAACGTGGTCTAATGAAACTGGGAAATGTTGTTATAGAAGACCCTGAAATATTTTGATTAAAATGATGTGAAAGACCTGTGAATAGAGTTTAAAAGAGAAGAGATTTTTTAGGAGTAAAATAAAGCTGAGGGGAGATGTAAGTAGTTGGAGGGTTATTATAAGCTAGATATACCACAGCCGCCTTATCTGCATAAAGTCTTAAGTTGACATACTGCAGCAAGAGAGAGATGGGTTAGAAATGGACTGCATAGTGAGGGTGTGAGAGAAAAATATTAACTTATTATTGTAAGAGAGCATATCACCTTCAACTCTGGACACATGATAGGAAAGGCAAAAAACCATTTAAGGATGATTTATGTGTCTTGCTGCCTGAAGCTGCCAGGAAGGTAACTCTGAGTTTCTTTCTCACTCCAGAATTCCATGACCCTAGTCCTGTAGATCCGAGGATGCGGGGTAGAGACGTTTTCTTAAAGAAGGTCTGAGATGTACACTTCCTTCAGCTTTAATCTGCTCTTATTAGACATGAGCCTTATTGATGTGGTTGGAAGGTGTGGGGAGAATGGGAAACATTCTACGGTTCTATTATTTGGTCTCAGTGTTTCAGTGAGCCTTTGTCCCTGGTTTGTGACATTCACAAGTGCTTCTCAGTTTTTTTCTTTTTTAGGTGAGACAGGAGGTCTATGGGGGCTAGCGTTGTGTATTTTCCTCTAGTCTGTGAACTCACAAGTGTTTCTTACCGTTTTTTCCCCCCAAGGCAAGATAAGAAATGCTAGATGGGGCTGGAATTGAAAAAAAAAAAAGCCTTTCCCCTAGTGGGATAAGGCTCTAGTAGTTTTTTCCCATTCAGAGCAGGCAGTTGTCATGGAGAATGCTCTGAGTGTATTTCAAAATGTTTGCTCTTCCCATCCTTCTGCTGTATCCATGAGGGAATACTTCTTGGCTCTTCATCATGAGAACTGAGTGGTTTTCCTGGAGGTCAAATCCACAAAAGCTCCTGTAAGACTGTGACACACAGAATTTCTCACTCCCTTGATGGTCCACACTCAGCCTCCAGCAATTTATCAAAATTACCATTCAAGTGTTCCTACCAGTTTTGGCTCCAGTGGATTCTACTCCAGGTAAGCAGATCTCAACTATGACTCTGAATTTTTCTGTTTCTCCAGATTTTGTAGTGGTGGTTTGGCCTATGATCTTAGTTATCTGATGGGTCCAAGAAAAGCCAGGTATTTTCAGTGTTTTCAGATTTTTCTTGTTGTGACTTTGGGAGTCACGACTTCCAGGCTCTTTATATATTGCAACTGAAACCAAAATTTTGGATGGAAGACTTAACTTATGCTGTTTGAAGATGTGTTGACAGCTATTTCCCCTCAAGTCTCTGTATATCCTTTAACTCATTCCTCTTCCTTATTCAAGTACTTACTCAAATTGACCACTGAATAAGTGTTATTTGTGCCACCATAAAGGAAGTGACAGAAGGTGACAGTAATTTTTTATTTTACAACTAAGAGTTATTTAACAGAAATTATTTGAACCAGGAATTCTACTTCTAGGAGTATGCCCTAAAGAAATAGTTAAGAATGTGCAAGCCAGTTTAGCTACAAGTGTATCAGTCCTCTGCTATCCCTTCAACTATGGGATGATTGTAGAGAAGAAAAATATCACAGAGGGAGTGCACTGAAGGCATAGATGGAAACAGAAAAACTGAGATAAGTGGTCTAGACAGCAGCAAACACAAACACCTACACGATCCACAGATCTGTTTTTCAAGATCTGTTCTCAGTATTCTGGAATTCACCCAGGTGATCATGTGGGGTATAAAAGGGCAAAAACAATAACTTGACTGAAATAAATAAAAACACACAGGTGAAATGTACCATTTAGTGACAGAAATTTACTACAGGAATGTTCAACACAGAATTGTTTTTAATAGGAAAAAATAGAGATAACCTAAATATATGAGTATAGGAAATTTGTTAATTGTGGCAAGCTTGGTAGATGGGATTCTATGCCAACAATAAATGGAAATGTCTGTTTCAGAAACACCTTGTCAGCATTGGGCTTTATCCAACTTTTATTTTTGTCAATATGCTGGGTAAAAAATGGAATACTATTATTTTGATTTGTATTTCTACGATTGTGCAGAAGCATATCAGGGCATACTACATTAAAGTAGCAGTAACAAATGACCCTCAAATCTCAGTAACTTAAAGCAACAAAAATGTAGTTCTTGTTCATACTATATACCCAACACAGGCTGGTTGGGGCTACACTTACTAAGATTAAAGTGATGGAACAGTCACTATATGGAACATTGCTGGTTACCATGGAATAGGAAAAGACAGATCATGACAAATCACACAGTGGCTATTAAAATTTTACCCCCAGAACTGACAAAAATTTTTCTGTTATGTTCCACTAATTAAAGCAAGTTATATGGCCATAGCTGTGTTCAAAAGGAATGGGGAAGTGCAAGACTAAGTGTCTGATAATTACACAGAAGGAAATCTTGGTTAGATTGCCATATATGTTCTAACTAGTGTTTCTAGTATATTCTATCTTTTCACTTGCTTATGGTAATTTACAACAGCTTTATTGAGATACAGTCTACTTACCATACAATTCACCAATTTAAAGTGTACGATTCAATGGCATTTAATATATTCAGAATTGTGAATGCATCATCAAAATCAATTTTGGAACATTTTCATTAGCCCAAGAATATACCCTATGGCCCTTAGCTATCAGACTCCTTGCCCCTATTCCTAAACCAGAGACAACAACGAATCTGCTTTCTGTCTCTGTAAATTGGCCTTTTCTGGACATTTCATATAAATGGAATCATGTGATATGTGGTCCTTACTAGCTTCTTTCACTTATCACTTGTAACATGTATCAGTACATCATTGTTTTATTGCTGAAAATTATCCCATGATATAAGCAGGCCACAGTTTATTTATCCATTTATCAGCGATGCATATTTGGGTTGTTTCCACTTATTGACTATTATGAATAATGCTGTTATGAACACTTGTGTTCAACATTTTGTTTGGACATATGTTTTCATTTCTCTTAGATGTATACCCAGGAGTAGAACTGATGGAACGTATGGTCACCTTTTGAAGTTACTGTTTCCCAAAACAACCACACCACTTTACATTCCCACCAGCAGTGTATGAGGATTCCAGTACCTCCCTATACTTTCTAACACCTTTTATTATCTGTCTTTAGTATTATAGTCATCCTAGTGGGTGTGAAATGGTACCCAATTGTGGTTTTGATTTTCCTAATGGCTGATGATGTTGAGCATCTTTTCATGTGCTTATTGGCCACTTTTATATCTTCTTTGGATAAATGTCTATCCAGGTCCTTTGACCATTTAAAAATTGGATTATCTTTTTATTATTGATTTGTACCTTTATTATTGAGTTGGAACCATTTTTTATACATTTTAGATCCAAGTCCCTTACCAAATGTATGATTTGCAAAATTCTCTCCAATTTTGTGGGTTGGTGTTTCATTTACTTGATTGTGCCTTTTGAAGCACAAAAGTTTTTAATTTTGATGATGTCCAGTTTGTCTATTTTTCCTTCTGTTGCTTGTGCTTTTCATGTCATATGTTTGAAACTACTACTTAATCCAAGGTCACATAAATTTATACCTATGTTTTATAGTTTTAGGTCTTACATTTAGGACGTTGATCAACTTTGAGTTTTAAAATATGGTGTGAGGTAGGGATCCAAATTCATTCTTTTGCATGTGCCTATCCAGTTGTGCCAGCACCATTTGTTGAAAAGACAATTCTTACCCCATTGTATGGTCCTCGAATTCTTGTCAAAACTCAATAAATATAAAGATTTATTTCTGGACTCTCAATTCTATTCCACTGATATGTGTGCCTATCCTCCTAACAGTACCACACTATTTTGATTACTGTAGCTCTGCAGCAAGTTTTGAATTCAGGAAGTGTGTCCTCCAACTTTGTTGTTATTTTTCAAGATTGATTTGGCTATTTAGAAAAAAAATGTTTTTGATGAAAAACATAACATAAAATTCACTCTCTTAACCATTTCTAACTGTACAGTTCTTAATGTTTACATTCGCATTGCTGTGCAACCATTCTCCAGAACTCTTTTCAGCTTGCAGAACTAAAATTCTCTATCCATTAAACAACTCACATTTTCCCCTCTTCCCAGCCCCTGGTAACCACTATTCTACCTTGTTATATTTCTATGAATTTGACTACTTTAGATACCTCATATAAATGCAGCCTGGAAAACAGTCTGCACTTATTTGGAAAACAGTCTGACAGTTGCTCAGTCATACAGTATTTAACTTTTTATAATGGGCTTATTGCACTTTGCATAATGTCCTCAAGCTTGTGACAGGATTTCCTTCCTTTCTAAGGCTGAATAATATCCCATTGTATGTTTTGGCTATTTTTAATTCTGTGAATTTAATTGTAGCTTTGTAATAAGTATTGAAATCTCACAGTGTAAATCCTCCAACTTTGTTCTTTTTAAAGATTATTTTGGCTATTCTGGATCCTTTGCACTTACACCTAAGTTTTAGGAACAGCTTGTGAATGCCTGAAAAAAAACAGAGCTGTAATGTGGTAAGGATTGCATTTAATCCATAGATCAATTTGGTCAGTATTGGTACCTTAACAATACTAAGTTTTCCAATCCATGAACACAGGATGTCCTTCCATTTCTTTAGTTCTTTAATTTCTTTCAACAATGGTTTGTAGGTTTTCAGTGTACAAATCTTACACTTTTTTGGTTAAATTTATTGCTAAGTTTTTTATTCTTTTTAATGGTATTGTAGTTGTTTTTAAAATTTTATTGGTTTGCTCATTACTACTGTATAAAAATACAACTGTGTTTTGTATATTGATATTTTATGTGAATTTGCTCAACTTATTGGTTTTAACGGTTTCTTAGTGGATTTCCTAGGATTTTCTAAATATAAGATTAATTCACCTGCAAATGTTTCGGTATTATGAATCATGTCAACATTATCAGTTAACTTTATCAATCTTTTTTTTTAATGCCCCCATTGATTTCTATCTAACCAGCCATGGCATTTTCTCTCACCAAGTATTTAAGTAAAAAAAATTCTCCTGGTACTTTTATGTTTCAATACTTGCATTTAAATATTTGAACTAATTGCAGTTTATTGTGGTGTAATGTATTTTATGTTATTTATCTCCAAATAGGTTGCCACTCTACCAAATTGTGGTAAAATATACATGACATTATATTTATTACTTTAGTCATTTGTAAGTGTATAATTCAATGGCATTAAATACATTCACAATGTTGTATAATCATCACTACTATTTATACCAAAACATTTTCATCATTCCCAACAGAAACACTATACCAAATAAAAAATAACTCCTCTTTTTCTCCTCCCCTAAGCTCCTGGTAAACACTATTCTACTTTATGTCTCTATAAATATGCCTACTCTAGGTACCTTATACAAGTGGAATACTATAATATTTGTGCTTCTGTGTCTGCCATATTTCACTAAGTATAATGTCTTCAAGGCCAATCCATGGTTTAGTACATACCAAAATTTCATTCCTTCCTATGGTTAAATAAAATTCCATTTTATGTATATACCATATTTTGGTTTTTTTTTTGTATATACCATATTTTGTGTAACCATTCATCCACCAATGGGCTCTTAGGTTGTTTCCACCTTTTGTCTATTGTGAATAATAATGCTAGAACACTGGTGTATACATACTTCAAGTTACTGCTTTCAATTATTTTGGGTATATAGCCAGGTGTGGGATTGCTGGGTCATATGATAGTTCTATGTTTAACCTTGTAAGAAGCTGAAAAACTGTTTTCCACTGAAGCCATGCTATTTTACATTCCACCAGCAATGCACAAGTGTTCTAGTTTCTCCACATCCTTGCCAATGCTTGCTACTTTAGTTTAAAAAAAATGATAGGTATCCTAGTAGGTGTAAACTGGTATCTCGTGGTTTTGATTTGCATTTTACTCATGACTAATGATGCTGAACATTTTTTCACATGCTTATTGGCCATTTGTTATGTTCTCTGGAGACACGTTTTAAGTCCTTTGCCCATTTTTAAATTGGGTTGTTTGCTTTTTTGTTGTTTAGGAGTTCTTTATATATTATGGATATGAATCACTTTTAAGATATACCATTTCCAAATATTTTCTCCCATTCAGTAGGCTGTCTATCCACTTCCTTGATAGTGTCTTTTGATGTACAAAAGTTCTTAATTTTGATGAAGTCCAATTTATGTATTTTTGTTGTTGTTGTTGCCTGTGCTGTTTGGTGACATATCCATGAAATTGTTGTCAAATCTAGCATCATTAAATTTTCTCAAATGTTTCTTCTGAGAGTTTTAAAGGTTTAGCTCTTAAGTTTAGGTCATGGATTCATTCTGAGTTATTTTTTGTATATGGTGTAATATAAGGGTCCAACTTAATTGTTCTGCATGTGGATGTCCAGTTTCCCTGCACCATTTATTCAAAAGACTGTCCCTTCTCAATGGAAGGGTCTTGGCATCCCTTGTGGAAAACCAATTGACTACTGATTTTCTGTTTATATCTGGGGTCTCTATTCTATTCCATTGGTCTATGTGTCTGTCCTTATGCAACTACCATACTGTTTTTTTATTTTTGGCTGCATTGGGTCTTCATTGCTGCACATTGGCTTTCCATACTGTTTTAATTACCATAGCTTTGTAGTAAGTTTCAAAGTTGGGAAGTATGAGTCCTCAATTTACTTTTATTTTTCAAGACAGTCACGGCTATTCAAGGCCCCTTCCAATTCCATATGAATCTGAAGATCAGCTTTCACATTTCTGCAAAAAAAGGCTCTTTGAATTTTTATTGCATTGAATCTGTAGATCACTTTGGAAAGCACTGACATCTTAACAATGTTATGTCTTCCTATCATGAACACAGACTGTCTATCCATTTATTTAGGTCTCCTTTAATTCTTTCAGGAATGTTTGGTAGCTTTCAGCAAGCAAGTCTTTCAGCTCCTTGGTTAAATTATTACAAAGTATTTAATTATTTTAGATGCTATTGTAAAAGGAATTGCTTTCTTAATTTCCTTTTTGGATAGTTCATTGCTTCTGTATAGAAACACAAGTGATTTTTTTGAGTGTGCTTTGTACCCGACAACTTTGCTGAGTTGGGATTGTTAGCTCTAATAGCTTTCTTGTGGATTATTTGGGATTTTCTGTATAAAAGATCATATCAGCAGTGAATATTGATAGTTTTACCTCTTCCTTTCCAATTTGTATGTCTTTTCTTTTTCTTGTCTAATAGCTCTGGCTAGAATTTCTAGTACAATGTTGACTTGCAGCAATGAAAGTGGGCAATCATGTCTTATTCTTGATTTTAGGGGAAAATCCTTTAGACTTTCACCATTGAGTATGATGTTAGCTGTGGAATTTTCATAAATACTTATCATGTTGAGAAAATCTCCCTCTATTCCTAGTTTTCTGAGTGTCTTTATTATGAAAGGGTATTGGATTTTGTCAAATGATTTTTCTGTATCAATTGAGATGATAATTTTGTCTTCATTTATATTAGTGTGATGTATTACATTGGTTGATTTTCTTATGTTGAAACACCCTTGAATTCCCAGGATAAATCCCATTTGGTTATGCTGAATAATCCTTTTAATATGCTGTTGGATTTGCTTTGCTAATATTTTGTTGAGAATATTGGTATTATAGTTATAAAGGATATTAGTTTGTAATTTTATTTTCTTGTGGTATCTTTATCTGGCTGTGGTATCAGGGTAATGCTGGCCTCACAGAAAGAGTTTTAGGAAGTGTTCCCTTCTCTTCAGTTATTTTGGAAGAAGTTGCAAAGGACTGGTGTTAATTCTTCATTAAATACATAATAGAATTCACTGGTGAAAGTAACTGGTCCAGGACTTTTATTTGGGGGAGGTTTTTGACTACTGATTCAATCTCTTTATTTGTTTTAGGTATACTGAGTTTTTTTTTCTTATGGTAAAAACCACATAACATAAAATTTAACATCTTAACCATTTTTCAGTGTACTGTTGAATAGGGTTAAGTATATTCACATTATTGTACAAAAGATCTCCAGAACTTTTTCATCTTTCAAACCTGAAACTCTACCCATTAAATAGTTCCTCTTTTCCCCTTCCCCTAGCTCATGGAAACCATTATTCTATTCTCTGCAGCTATGATTTGACTACTTTAGAGACATCATATAAGTGGAATCATATAGTATTTGTCTTTATGTGACTGGCTAATTTCACTTAGCATAATGTCATTAAGGCTATTTCCATATTGAAGCATGTGACAGGATTTCCTTCCTTTTTAGTGCTGAATAAAATTCCATTGTATGCATATACATATTTTGTTTATCCACTCATCCTTCAATGGACATTTTGGTTGCTTCCACCTCTTGGCTATAGTGAATAGTGCTGAATTCGTTCATTGGTTCTATCAGTGTTTGTGTGTATGTAATTTTTAGCATTTTCTACATGTAAGATCAAGCCATCTACAGAGAGAATTTTACTTCTTGCTTTCCAAATTGAATGCCTTTTATTTCTTTTTCTTGCCTAATTCCTCTGGCTAGGACTTCCAATACTATGTTGAACAGAAGTGGTGAGAGTGGGCATCCTTGCCTTGTTGCTGATTTTAGAGGAAAAGCTGTCAGGCTTTCACCACTGAGTGCAATGATAGTTGTAGGCTTTTCACATATGACCTTTATTATGTTGAGGAAGTTTCCTTCTATTTTTAGCTTGTTGAGTGTCTTTGTCATGAAAAGGAGTTGAATATTTTAAAATTATTTTTCTGCATTGATTGATATGATCATGTGGTTTGCTTTATAGTTCTATTTTTAACTTAACATGAAATCATCTAATTATTGCAGTTTCATGATAAACACCTATTTTAAATTCAATTTCACATTTTGAATTTAAGGTCTGTTTAAGGTAGTGTTACACTAGAAGAGGAATGAAATAATAAAAGATACTAGTGAAATTCATGGTACACTCTAGTTTTCATGATCACTACCAAATTATGTCTGTGCATCTTGTCACTTTAACCTAGTGCCTTGCATGGTGCTAATCACAGTGTAACTACTTGATAGAAGATGAGAATTCCTGGGCAGAATCTCTCAGATAGCAGTTCTTCACACATGGAAGTAATGTTCTCAGTTGCCTAGAAGGGTACACACTCTGAGTACACTTTCTTCTTAACAATTTTTGCCTTCCCTTTCAGAGTCTAATGACAGCAGCTGATAGGAGAACCTAACCCCTTGCCTTCTTGGTATGATGCAGTCTAGGTTTAGAGAATGTGAGGCAATTCTTGTGACATTTATAAAATTATCCAGAAAGGAGGAAAGCAATTGATATCTAACATTTGGATATGAGCCTTATTAGGTGGACACACTGTCCCTTCTCATCAGCATCTGCATTTCCCTTTAAAAGCTCCCAGAGCTCCCCATTATTGGTGGTTTAGATGCTACCTATAGCACTTATTAGTGCTACCAGAAAGCTAAACTGTTACTCACTTTTAAAATATTAATATGAAAAAATAAACAGAGGCTAATGTATTAAGCTGTGATAACCAACCCATAGACATATTTTATCTTGTCACACTTGTCTACCTAATTTCCTAATGAGGTATTTCTAAAAGTGAAAGTGCTGAAGCCAAAAGTTTGGGCCTCCTCTGTTCATTGATACTTACCACAAATTACTCCTGATTAAAATTCATACAATATTACAGTCCTTACAGCAAGGTATTGGCATGCCTGTAAAATTAAAATTCCTCTAATTTTATGTACTCGATAATTTAAATGAAAAACCTTACCACTGTGAACCTCACCAATAGATGAAAATCAGTATGTTTATTTCATTACATGTGAATTTAAAGATACTTTTAATACTTTATTTGGCAATCTTTATTTCTTGTTTTGTGACAAATCTCTTCATGGTCTTTACTCATTTTGAGACAGGAGGTAGATGGGTCCCCCAGGGTAAGGAATTGGAGATTCGTTCCCTGTGGACCGATACTCCAAGATGAGTATAGCAGGACAATCGAGAGAGGAGGCTAGAAGATAAGGGACCACATATTTCTCATCCTTGAAGTCAAGGAGACCTTCCCGACTAGAAAGCTCCTTGGAGGTCAAAAGGCAAGTGATGCTAAGCTACCCATAGGCCTCTTTGGTGGAATCCATCTTGGCTGAGAGATGCATGTGCACACACGGGAGGATCCTGAGATATACCAAATACGTACTCTAAACCAGGCAAATCAAAATGATTGGCCAAAGGAAACCTGGAAGAAATGCCCCATATAAGTGATTTAAACTATCATGAGGGCATGACTCTCTGAGTCTGCCTGTGCGTCTATCTACACGTACTGTACACTTTTACCTCCTAATAAACACTTTACCTGTGTCACTGCTTTCCATCTCTGTGGGAATCTTTTCTGCAAAGCTGAAGGGCCAGGGCCTTGTCACCGACCAGTGGTCTAGTGGTTAGGGTTTGGCACTTTCGCCACTGTGGCCTGGATTGGATTGCCGGTGTGGGAACAAAAACCCTGCTTCAAGTTGCTGAAGGCCGAGGCCACCAGAGATCATATTTGTTGCCGAAACCTGGGACTTCAAGGTAAACCGTGGGCTTCACCCAGCTGAAGCTTGAGGGCTCTGACTTTTGCGCTTGCTTTCTTTCTTTCACTCTCCGCTTTGCATTCTTTTCAAGACCTGCAGGGCATAACCTCTGTCTGCCTACAGTGTTATGGCTTCCTCCAACATTGGGGGTGGCAGGGGGATTCCCCAGGCTGTGCAGATTAAAATAACGCTTGGGTGACAGCTGACGCTGTCCTTTGGGACCTGGTGGAAATGTGATTTCCGACCGTGCAGGAGCCCCAGGGGTCTCTCTCTCTTTCTCTCGCTATCCCTCTCTCACTGCCCCGTATGGAACACTCCATTATGCTTTTCCTTCCCACTTTACTCACACAAGAAGGTCTCTTTCTCACTTCATATCTCTGTGCCCTTTTAGGGAAGGATTTCCTGGATATCATTCTTAAATGATTCCTGGGCCCTACCACTGCCAAACCCAGTGCTGCTGTGTCAGACAAAATTGTCAGACAATTCCCAATTCTATCTTAGCTGCCAGACAGGACAAAGGATTTGGGGTTCTTCTGCTGTCTAGTCTCTCACCTCACTCAACTCCCGGAAATTTACTATGAGAATTTCTCCATCTCCTGCCCTTCAAGCCTTAAACCCCATGCCACCTTCCATAGCACTCAACTCCAATTTCTCCAAGGGTTCTTCTTCGCATCTATCAGACCCCCTTTAGTCCAGGCCTTGGCAGCATACACACTGCTACGGACAGCCTATTGGGCTGGCTGCCATCCAGAAGCCCGAATTATAAATTTTGTAGATGCTCAGTCATGAGGAATACACCCCAGCATAGGAAGACATCATAGGATATAAGCTCTATAGCCATGGGATCCCTCCTAAGGAAAGTCCTGGCAACCGGTCTGCATTAGTTCAAATGTCCTCCCCTGGTTACGTGGGGAGACACCTTGGGCAAGGTACCACGGAAGACCAGAGACGTCTAGTCAGAAATCGATGAGGAGTAGAGGATGCTTGAAACCCCATCAGGTTCGAAGGGAATTTGGGGGATGCCCTGAACCCCTTCAGGTTAAAGCCTCCTGGTAAATGTTTCTGGGACGCTGGATTCCATTTCTAGGAGCGCTCTCTTGTTCTCAGTTGTAGGTTACTCAACAGGGCAGGATCCCCCTCCAAGCCAGAAGGAATACCTCTGGAGTATATCCTTAAGAATTGGAATTTTTTTTTGGGGGGGGCCTGCATTGGGTCTTTGTTGCTACGCGTGGGCTACTCTTTGTTGTGGTGTGTGGGCTTCTCATTGCAGTGGCTTCCCTTGTGGAGCATGGGCTCTAGGTGCACGGGCTTCAGCAGTTGTAGCGTGTCGGCTCAGTAGTTGCGGCACATGGGCCCCAGAACGTGCAGGCTTCGGTAGTTGTGGCACGTGGGCTCAGTAGTTGCGGTGCGTGGGTTCTAGGGCATTCAGGCTTCAGTAGTTGTGGCGTGCAGGCTCATTAGTTGTGGCTCATGGGCTCGAGAGCTCAGGCTCAGTAGTTGTGGCCCATGGGCTTAGTTGCTCCATGGCATGTGGGATCTTCACGGACCAGGCATTGAACCTGTGTCCCCTGCATTGGCAGGCAGACTCCTAACTAATGCACCACGAAGGAAGTCCTAGAAATGGAATTTTTTTAAAATAGAGGGCTAAGAAAGGAAAAACTTAAGTTCTACTGTAACAGTGCCTGGCCTTTGTATAAGTTGGGGAATGGAGAAAAATGGCCTGAAAATGGGTCTCTAAATTATAATATTGTTCTACAATTAGGTCTTTATTGCCACAGGATGGGAAAGTGGACTGAGGGTTCCCTATATTCAGGCTTTCATGGTCCTTTACCAAAATCCCGCCCTATACAGCTCTTGTAATTCAAAACCTGGGGAACCAGAAAACTCTCCTGACATTTTAGATGATCCCCTTCTAAGCTCTCCCGTCTCTCAGGGGGGAAACCTAGTTCCTCCTAAGGCTGATAATATCCCTACTTCTCCGGAGCCACCTACTTCTCTCGGTCCCTCTGACTGATCCCCAAATCCACCTCCCTATATCCCTCCATACCCTGTGTTAGTCAGGAAGGTCTCATTGACTTCGAGAATGAGAAATATGTGGTCTCTTATATTCTATCTGGGCAGGGCCCAGCCTCCTCTCTCGATTGTCCTGCTATTCTCATCTTGGAGTATCGGCCCACAGGGAATGAATGTCCAGTTGCTTACCCTGGGGAGACCCATCTACCTCCTGCCTCAATTTTGCTTTAAATATCCTCATATGTTCCTTAAGATTTGTGCTTCCCCCTCCTGGTGCTGAGATGGATACCTAGGTTGGTTAAATCCAAGCATTGTGGTCTTCTCATGAGTTACTGCAAAGCTGCTTCAGGAGGCACTTGTGCATAAGCTCTTGTCAATTACTAATCACTAGTAAGTCAACTAACTGTGGCTAAAGCCTGAAAGATGGTCCTTGACAAAACCCAGTGCCCATCCTTTGTGAAATGTCAGGATGGCTACATTCTTCACTCCCCCATGCCTTATTATTCAATTGTAATTTATGTCCTGTAAATTGGTACAGTTTTCTTGGTGCCACTTATGAAATTGAATTAAATTGGGACATTCTATTTAAGTCAGCATTTCCAGTTATAAAAATTTATCCTAATGAAACAGTAAAGGATGTTCAAAACTAATTAAAATTGTCATCTTTGAAAATCACCAGCTTAATTCACCTGTTATCACCCAGAATTTAGAAATGGCAGGGGTAGGGCAGCAATAAAGTTGCAAGGGGAAAGAGAAATTCTTTAGACATCACCAGATATGCAATGTGCGCACACATGCACGTGCACACACACACACACACAATCATACATACACACATATATACACAGTTCTGTAGGTTCTGTTATTAAAATCATAAATTTGGGGACAGAAGAAAGAGGGCAAATTTCTTAATTCTTTGGTAAGTTGAGTCAAATGATATATATGAAAAATATACTTTAAGAAATAAAAATAACTAAAAGGATGTTAGTATTAGTTTTCTATTGCTCATGTAACAAATTACCACAGACTGGGTGGCTGAGATCAATAGATATTTATTCTCTCCCAATTCTGGAGGGCAGAAATCCAAAATAAGTATAACCAAGCTAAAATCAAGGTGTTGGCAGAACTGTGCCAGAGGCTCTCAGGAACAATCCCTTTCTTGCCTCTTCCAGCATCTGGTGGCTGCCAGCATTCCTTGGCATGCCCCAATCTCTGCCTCTATAGTCACATTGCCTTCTCTTCTGTGTCTGTCTTCTCCTCTTTTATGTGAAATATCCCTCTGCATCTCTCTTAAAAAGACATTCTGATTGCACTTAGAGCCATCTCTACTAATCCAGGATAATCTCCCCATCTCAATTTCCTTATTCGAATCCCAAAATAACCTTTTTTTTTTGCCATGTAAGATAACATTCACAGGTTCCAGGAATTAAGACATGGATAACTTTCAGGGGGCAACTTTTAGCCTACCACAATGTTCACTGTTGTATATTTTATTATAGGGAAAATGATAAACATCCTAGATGGTCAACAATATGAATTGGTTCAATCGTGTCACAGTCATAGGATAGAATGCTACATGAGCATTAAAATTAGTTATATTATTAAAATGTAAAATATAAAATAAGTTATATTGCTAACTGAAAAATTTTTCTATCAAACTCCACAAAAATTAAAAATACGAAGAACAGCCCATGCTTGCAAAGGTGTGAGGAACTAGACACTAAAACATTTTTGGCAGGAATATATTTACAATGTTTGGAAGATTTATTTGAAATAAATAATATACAATTTTCAGGCTTTTTGGTAAAAGTTTTAGGTCTAGGACATCATGTAGATATACTCCCTCCTCAAGTTGCAAATTGTATGGGGAAAGTTGATTACTGTAGCTAGTTTGTAAAAATGAGAAAGAAGCACAATGTCCCTCACCCAGAAACAAATGGAAAACTAGGCAATCTTTAAAAAGAAGAGATTAGATTTGTAACTGCAATAGACTGGCATGATATATTAAGTGAAAAAGCATGGAAAGATAGACTAGATGTATTGTTAATCCAAAAATCAGCCCAAGATATTTTGTATAGAGAGGTAGAAGGAGAGAAGACACAGGGGATGTATGCATCTGTGTTGCTGGAATTAATTTACAACAAATGTTTAACACTTTTGTAGCCAGAAAGAAGTGATTGAGTTAAAAACCTGAAAATATGAGTAATATTGTGATGTATATTGACAAGGCTAGATCTCACCCTCCTGAAGATAGTTTCCTTGTCTACAAAATGGAAAATCTCGTAACATTTTCCTGAAGATGTAATGACATAATGTGTTTGTTAGGGTCAACCCAATGCAAATTTGATCCCAAGATGTTAATGAAGTTGTGGTAAAATATGTTTATTACTGTTCGGTTGTAAATATTTTATAACCTCCATATTGACCTCTTCAATCCATAGATTATTTTGAAGTGTGCCTAAATTTCAAAACACTTTTTGTTGTTGTTTCTAGTTGTAATTTTGCTATTGATTTCTAACTTCTTTGTATTATGGTCAAAGAACATAATCTATAGAACAACTCTTTGAAATCTGTTGAGATTTGATTTATAAACTTTTATGTGGTCAGTTTCAGTAAATGTTCTAGTTTTGTTCTAAAGAATGTATATTCTGGCAATTGTTAGGTGCAGTGTTTTATATGCATGCTTTAAATTAAGCTTATTGTATTGTTGAAACTTCTGTGTCACTTGTTTTTTTTTGTTCCGTAATCTAACACTTACAATCTTTAAATCTTCCACCATGGTGATGGACATATCTATTTCTCCATGTAATTCATTGAATATTTATTTATGTATTTTGAAATTGTTATTAAGTGATTACAGAATGTAATTGTTATGCATTCCTGATGAATTAGATATTTTATCATTATGAAGTTACCTTTTTTTTTTGCGGTACGCAGGCCTCTCACTGCTGCGGCCTCTCCCGTTGCGGAGCACAGGCTCCGGACGTGCAGGCCCAGCGGCCAAGGCTCACGGGCCCAGCCGCTCCGCGGCACGTGGGATCCCCCCAGACCGGGGCACGAACCCGTGTCCCCTGCATCGGCAGGCGGACTCTCAACCACAGCGCCACCAGGGAAGCCCCTGAAGCTACCATTTTGATGAAGTTCTATTTTTCAGAGTTTAATAAAGCTACACCAGAAATTTTTGATTAGCTAGCATGACATGTAATTTTTTATACTCTTAGTTTCAATCATTCGGTACCCTAGTTTTAGATATGTTTCTTGCAAACAGGATATGATTAGATTCTTTTTGTATCCAGTCTGAAAAATCTTTGTCCTTTGAGTGTTAATCTTGTTACATTTTTGTAACAAATGACCTATTTAAATGTAACTTCCGTTTTATTTTATGCTTTCTACCTTTCTAACCTCATCTACTTTTCTCTCCTCTGTCTTATGAATTGACTTGAGTATTTTTCCTCATTCCTTGTTTTAAGAATCTGCTACTTCAAAAGTTATATACTCTATTTCTACTATGTTAGTGGTTACCCTACACATTTTTATTAAAAATTAAAATAAAATTAAGAACTCTTAATGTTCCTCCCAAACTCAAAACATTTTAAACTCCAATCACCTCCTCCCAACTTACAATCTTGTATTGTCATTTATTTAATACTTTAACTATGTTCTCATCTTGCAAGATATTCTTTTTAAGCCAATGTTTCTTTAGATTTACACATATTTACCACTTCTGCTGCTTTTCATTCTTACTGCATCTCAAAACATCATCCTTTCTGCCCAAAATACAATTTTAAAATTTCTTTTTGTGAACTTACTTTTGGAAAATATCGCTATTATTATTTATCAGAAATGCCTTTATTTCAACCTCATTCTTTTATTAAATTTTTAATGAACATTTAGAACATACATAAAGATAGAATAAGAAAATAAACACCTATATACAGACCTCGGTTCAATAAATAAATATTTTCTTTTACAGTTTTGTCTAAACCTTTCAAAGTAAATTATACCATGTCAACCTAAATAATTTACCATGCATCTTCATAGTATAAGAACATTCTCCTACATAATCAAAATACCATCATTGCTATAATAAGATTAACTATAATTCCCCGTATCTGATCCCCTCCATATTTAAATTTTCCCAGTTGTTCCAAAATGTGGTATACAGCAGTTTTACAAACCAGGTTCCAATCAAGGATCACATACTCTATTAGTTGCTGTCTTAAATCTCATTTATCTACAACAGTTTGTCCTGTCGAACTTTTTTCACGACA
This sequence comes from Neophocaena asiaeorientalis asiaeorientalis, assembly GCF_003031525.2. Classification (NCBI taxonomy): domain Eukaryota; kingdom Metazoa; phylum Chordata; class Mammalia; order Artiodactyla; family Phocoenidae; genus Neophocaena; species Neophocaena asiaeorientalis. The sequence goes on from NW_020175025.1 coordinate 141,269, forward strand.
CTGACCTTTTGAAGAGACTGGGCTGATTGTTTTTTTTTTTGGTACGCGGGCCTCTCACTGCTGTGGCCTCTCCCATTGCAGAGCACAGGCTCCGGACGCACAGGCTCAGCGGCCATGGCTCACGGGCCCAGCCGCTCTGCAGCATGTGGGATCCTCCCGGACCGGGGCACGAACCCGCATCCCCTGCATCGGCAGGCGGACTCTCAACCACTGCTCCACCAGGGAAGCCCTGGGCTGATTGTTTTAAATAATGTCCTACATTCAGAATTTGTCTCACTGAATATTTATGACATTGTTTCACTTGTTTTCTATGCCCTATATTTCCTGTTACCTATGAGTTAGCTCCAATGCCTAACATCATGTAACTTTTTCCTCTAATTCTCTAAGCACTCTAGATTGACAGTTTTGTTTCTTTCATTATTGCTATTGAGAATTAGCTGCGTGTATAATTGGTATTTCTTTGAAGGAAATTTTTATGTAGCTCCTATTAATATTTTCTGTATGAGTTTAACGTATACAACTTTACTATGATGTGTTTAGGTATGTATATCTTTCTCAAGTTGCTTTAAATTTACTGGGATTTCTGAAGATATGGTTTCTATTTTTCATCAATTCTGAAAAATTTTGAGTCACTGTCATTCCTTCTTTCCCTTCTATATGACGTGTTCTGTCTCTTAATGCTAACAGTAGAAAAATTTATTCAAAAACCTCCCAACAAATAAAAGTCTAGGACCAGACAGCTTCACTAGTGAATTCTATCAAACATTCAAAGAAGAATTAATACTTGTCCTTCTCAAACATTTCCAAAAAATACGAGGAGGGACTCTTCCAAGCTCATGTTCTGAGGCCAGTATTCTCCTGATAACAACACCTGACGGGGCACCACAAGAAAAGAAAATTAGAGGCCAATATCCCTGATGACTATAGACACAAAAATCCTCAACAAAATATTAGCAAACCAGATTCAACAATACATTAAAAGGATCATACACCATGATCAAGAGGGATTTATTCCAGGAATGACAGAGTGGTTCAACATCTGCAAGTCAGTCACTGTGATATACCACATTAACAAAATGAAGGATAAAAATTATATCATCACCCTAATAGACACAGGGAAAGCACTTGACAAAATTCAACATCCGTTTATTGTAAAAAACTCTCAGCAAAGTCAGTATAGAGGGAATGTACAGCAACATAATAAATGCCATATATGACAAGCCCACAGCTAATATCATAATGGTAAAAAGCTGAAAACCTTTCCTCTAAGATCAGGAACAAGACAAGGATGTGCACTCTCACCACTTCTATTCAACACGGTATTGGAAGTCCTAGCCAGAGCAATTAGGCAAGAAAAAGAAATAAAAGGCATCCAAATTGGAAAGGAAGAAGTAAAATTATCACTATTTGAATTTAACATAATATTATATATAGAAAACCCTAAAAACTCAATCAAAAAACTGCTAGAACTAATAAATTCAGTAAAGTGGCAGGATAAAAAAATCAACATACAAAAATCTATTGCATTTCTACACACTAATAATGAACTATCAGAAAGAGAAATTTAAAAAAAATCCCAGTTACAACTGCATCAAAAAGAACAAAATACCTAGGAATAAATTTAATCCAGTAGATGAAAGATCTATATATTGGAAACTACAAGACATTAATGAAAGAAACTGAAGAAGATACAAACAAATGGAAAGACATTCTGTACTCATGAATTGGAAGAATCAATATTGTTAAAATGTCTATACTACCCAAAGCAACCTACAAATTCAATCAAAGCCCTGTCAAAATTCCCATGGCATTTTTCAGAGAAATAAAACAAATAATCCTAAAATTTGTATGGAACCACAAAAACCAAATAGCCGAAGGATCTTGAGAAAGAAGGGCAAAGCTGGAGGCATCACACTCCCTGACTTCAAACTATATTACAAAGCTATAGTAGTTTAAACAGTATGGTATTGGCATAAAAACAAGACACATAGATCAATGGAACAGAATAGAGAGCCCCAAAATAAACCCACGCATATATGGTCAATTAATTTATGACAAACAAGCCAAGAATATCCAATGGTGAAAGGTGTTGGGAAAACTGGACAGCCACATGCAAAAGAATAAAACACAACCACTATTTTACACCATACACAAAAAGGAACTCAAAATGGATTAAAGACAAATTTAAGACCTGAAACCATAAAACTCCTAGAAAAAGCCATAGGCAGTTATGGTCTTTGACATCAATCCTAGCAATATTTTTCTGGATATGTCTCCTCAGGCAAGGGAGACAAAAGCAAAAATAAGCAAATAGGACTGCATCAAACTAAAAAGCTTCTAGACAGCAAATTAAGCCATCAACAAAATTAAAAGGAAGCCTAGAGAATGAGAGAAAATATTTGCAAATCATATATCCAATAAGGAGTTAATACACAAGATACATAAAGAACACATACAATTCAATACCCAAAATGAAACAATCTGATTTAAAGATCTGAGTACACATTTTTCCAAAGCAAACATACAGATGGCCAAAAGGTACATGAAAAGATGCTCAACATCGTTAATCATCAGGGAAATGTAAATGAAAACCACAATAGACATCACCTCACACCTGTTAGAATGGCTTTTCTCAAAAATACAAGAGATAAGAAATGTTGACGAGGATGTGGAGAAAAAGGAAGCCTTGTGCACTGTTGGTAGAACTGTAAGTTGGTGCAGCCAGTATGGAAAATAGTATGGACATTCCTCAAATTACTACAAATAGCACTACCATATGATCTAGCAATTCCACGTCTGGGTATTTATCTGAAGAAAATGAAAACGCTAACTCAAAAAGATATATGCCCACCCATGTTCAGTGAAGCATTATTTATAATAGCCAAGATATGGAAACAACCTAAGTGTCCATTAGTGGATGAACGAATAAAAATTATGGTAAATATATATACACAATGGACTATTATTCAGCCATAAAAATAATGAAATATTGCCATTTACAATAAAATGGATGGACCTTGGGCATTATGCTAAGTGAAATAAGACAGAACGATAAAGACAAATACTGTATGATCTCGCTTATATGTGGAATCTAAAAGGGAAAAAAACCCCAAGCTCATTGATATGCAGATCAGTTTGGTGGTTGCTAAAGACTGAGGGTGGGGAGTGGGAGAAATGGGGAAACGGCGTATACATTTATTTTAAAATTTCCAAATAGTGATATTAAAACAAGATCACTCAGAAAATTCACCTGAAGATTATCTTAAAATAAATTGTGAAAAATTTAAATTTACAAAAAAGTAGAGAAAAGTTGTAAAATTATATATCAAATACCATGTGCACCATATATTTGCTATGACACATATGTAATAATTCTTTCATATCTTTTTAAGGTAATAACATTTAAACCACAAAAACCAAATAGCCGAAGGATCTTGAGAAAGAAGGGCAAAGCTGGAGGCATCACACTCCCTGACTTCAAACTATATTACAAAGCTATAGTAGTTTAAACAGTATGGTATTGGCATAAAAACAAGACACATAGATCAATGGAACAGAATAGAGAGCCCCAAAATAAACCCACGCATATATGGTCAATTAATTTATGACAAACAAGCCAAGAATATCCAATGGTGAAAGGTGTTGGGAAAACTGGACAGCCACATGCAAAAGAATAAAACACAACCACTATTTTACACCATACACAAAAAGGAACTCAAAATGGATTAAAGACAAATTTAAGACCTGAAACCATAAAACTCCTAGAAAAAGCCATAGGCAGTTATGGTCTTTGACATCAATCCTAGCAATATTTTTCTGGATATGTCTCCTCAGGCAAGGGAGACAAAAGCAAAAATAAGCAAATAGGACTGCATCAAACTAAAAAGCTTCTAGACAGCAAATTAAGCCATCAACAAAATTAAAAGGAAGCCTAGAGAATGAGAGAAAATATTTGCAAATCATATATCCAATAAGGAGTTAATACACAAGATACATAAAGAACACATACAATTCAATACCCAAAATGAAACAATCTGATTTAAAGATCTGAGTACACATTTTTCCAAAGCAAACATACAGATGGCCAAAAGGTACATGAAAAGATGCTCAACATCGTTAATCATCAGGGAAATGTAAATGAAAACCACAATAGACATCACCTCACACCTGTTAGAATGGCTTTTCTCAAAAATACAAGAGATAAGAAATGTTGACGAGGATGTGGAGAAAAAGGAAGCCTTGTGCACTGTTGGTAGAACTGTAAGTTGGTGCAGCCAGTATGGAAAATAGTATGGACATTCCTCAAATTACTACAAATAGCACTACCATATGATCTAGCAATTCCACGTCTGGGTATTTATCTGAAGAAAATGAAAACGCTAACTCAAAAAGATATATGCCCACCCATGTTCAGTGAAGCATTATTTATAATAGCCAAGATATGGAAACAACCTAAGTGTCCATTAGTGGATGAACGAATAAAAATTATGGTAAATATATATACACAATGGACTATTATTCAGCCATAAAAATAATGAAATATTGCCATTTACAATAAAATGGATGGACCTTGGGCATTATGCTAAGTGAAATAAGACAGAACGATAAAGACAAATACTGTATGATCTCGCTTATATGTGGAATCTAAAAGGGAAAAAAACCCCAAGCTCATTGATATGCAGATCAGTTTGGTGGTTGCTAAAGACTGAGGGTGGGGAGTGGGAGAAATGGGGAAACGGCGTATACATTTATTTTAAAATTTCCAAATAGTGATATTAAAACAAGATCACTCAGAAAATTCACCTGAAGATTATCTTAAAATAAATTGTGAAAAATTTAAATTTACAAAAAAGTAGAGAAAAGTTGTAAAATTATATATCAAATACCATGTGCACCATATATTTGCTATGACACATATGTAATAATTCTTTCATATCTTTTTAAGGTAATAACATTTATGGATACAATCAGAAACTCACCCCCATCCTTCCCCCTTTCTTACTTCCTCCTTCCTCAGAGGTAACCACTATACCGAGTGTGTGTATATTACTCATGTGCATGTTTATACATTACTACATACGTATTATTTATAAATATATAGCATTACTTTTAATTTATATATATATTCTTGTTTGAAATTTATCCATATTGATTGTCAAAACGATCCTAAAATTCCAAAATCTGAAGTTCCTGGGAGTTTTGACAAGTTAGAACACTTGGTCCTTGAACATAATTTCCTCATGTGTGTTTGATGATTTTTCACTGTGAGGTTCATAGTTTATTTGAAGCTTCATCTGTGGAAATTCTTTAAGACCTAAGGAAAATGTAGTTTTCCCCAGGGATTTGTTTGAGCAATGTACCTGGGTTCACTCTGTTTTGGGGACCTCAGAATTGTCTACATGGTATTTACTAGACCACCCAAATACTGTGACATAGAACTTCAAATCTCTGTGTGAGTTGGCTTAAGAGTAAAATTTCTCATGGTAGTGATGTCACTGAAAATGGTGGAGCAGGAAACTTCAAAACTTTATCCCTCCATCAAAGGAAGAATTAGGATGGCAAAAATTGTCAGAATCAAATGTTTTAGAACACTGTAATCTAATAAAAAATTATAATAACCAATGGAACATTTAATGAGTAAAAAAGTTGCTAACTTTCAGGAAGAAATTGTTGTGGCATTTTAACTTACCACCTACCATCCTACACTAAGTAGCTCAGAGCCAGCCATATGGATGGCTGCCTGTGTTTCTGGTGAAACTTTCTGGAGCCAGAGGGCAATATAGAACTTATTCTCAAATAAATTTATTTTTGTGATTTGACCCATCTGGAGGTTTCCAGAGGGGCTGTCTAAGGAGTTGCCTTTTTTTGCCTGATGTGGAACTTTCTCAAGGAAGAAGTGGCCAATCAGGCAACACTTGTTGAAATCATTTATAGGTAGACCTACTGCTGCAGTCTCCTGGGACAAGAGATAACAGAAGGGGTAAGCAATAGACAGACCAAAAAGTCTGGAAAGGAGACACATGGGAGAATAAGTACTTTTAAAAGCACCCACATATAATAGAGAATCTATAAAGCCACACACATGTTCAGGGAGAGATGCATGCTCAGAAAATACTGATAAGATTCTAAGATTTCATCTCCAGCTGATCTTTTGGTTCATGCAAGCAGGAAGTGAAGGATGAAACAAAATGTAAATTGCAGATCTAAGCACTGAAAAGAGTGCCCCAATACAGCCAATCCATAAGGACTTGGTGAGTGTCTTTTAAAGTTTTTTTGGCCCCAGATATTTAAGAAAGTATCTGGAAAATCACTAGTTGGCCACTAAGATTACAGAACAGAGATGTTAGTGACCAAAAATTTTTAAAAACTACAGTTTCTCAGAATAGTTTTGAAGAGTCACTAAACAAACAAAACTTACAACACACAACAAAGTGCACCAACAAACTCTGGAGAGGGGAATGAACCTGATTTATAGGTATTTTTATATACCACGTAATGATATTCCAAATATCTAATTTTCAACAGAAAATGAGGAATACAAAGAAATAAGAAAGTATGGCTCATTTACAGGAAAAAAAATATAAACAGTCTCTGAGTAAGCCAAGACATTGGACTTACTAAACAAAGACTTATTTTTTAATGTCTGAAACATTTATATTAACATATTTCCATACAAACAACCCAAAGAAAGTTCAGTATTAGTTGTTTTTGTTTGTTTGTTTTTTTATACTGTAGGACCTTATCAGTCATCAATTTTACACACATCAGTGTATACATGTCAATCCCAATCACCCAATTCAGCACACTAAACAAAGACTTTAAAGCAACTATTTTAAGTATGCTCAAAGAGCTAAAGGAAACTATGAGAAAAGAACTAAAGGAAATCGAGAGAACGATGTCTCAACAAATAGAGAATATCAATAAAGAGATAGAAATTATAAGAAGGAAACATAAAAATCCTGGAACAAAAAGAACAATACTCAGAATTAAAAGTTCATAAGAAGGTTTTAAGAGCAAATTTGAGCAGGGAGAAGAAAAAAATCAGCAAACTTGAAGATAGTTCAACTGAGATTATTCAGTCTGAGAAGAAAGTAAACAGAATTTTAAAAAATGAACACAACCTAAGATGCCTGTAGGAGACCTTGAAGCACACCAACATACACAGAGTGGGAGTCACAGGTAACAAGAGAGAAAAAGGAACAGAAATAATATTTGAAAAAAATGGCTGAAAATTTCCCACATTTTGACATTTGACATCAATCTACACATTTAAGAAGCTCAATGAACTCCAAGTAGGAAAAACTAAAGATATCCTCACCTAGACATATTATAATTAAACTGCCAAAATGCAAAGACAAAGAAAATCTTAAAAGTAGCAGCAAAGTAGAAGGGATTCTCAATGAGATAAACACTCAATTTCTCATAAGAAATATGGAGGCCAGAAGGCAGTCATATTTAAAGTGCTGAAAGAAAATACTGTCAAAAGTTATAAAGGTGTCAAACTATACTTCAAAGAGAAGGAGATAGGGCTTCCCTGGTGGTACAGTGGTTGAGAGTCCACCTGCCGATGCAGGGGACATGGGATTGTGCCCTGGTCTGGGAAGATCCCACATGCCGTGGAGCAGCTGGGCCTCTGAGCCACGGCCGCTGAGCCTGCGTGTCCGGAGCCTGTGCTCTGCAATGGGAGAGGCCACAACAGTGAGAGGCCCGCATACTGCAAAAAAAA
>NW_020175025.1:149022-159152 GCF_003031525.2 Neophocaena asiaeorientalis asiaeorientalis
GGAAAAAAAAAAAAAAAAAAAAAAAGAGAAGGAGATATTAAGATATTTCCAGATAAACAGAAACTAAAAGCTTTTGTTGTTAGTAGATCTGCCCTACAGGAAATGCTAAAGAGAACACTTCATGCTGAAATGAAATAACACTAGAAAGTAAGTATATAGGTAAACATGAAAGGCATTACAAAGTTATTACAATATTTTTGGTTTGTAACTCCTATTTTGATTTAAAATACAGAAAAAAATAATCATAAAAATATGTTAATGGACTCATGAGGTATACAGATATAATTTGTAACAATGACAACATAAGGGGGGTTACAGCTGTATAGGAATAGAAACTTTGTATATTATTGAAACTGGGCATTAATTCAAACTAGACTGTTATAAATTTAGGACATTAATTGTAATCCCCAAGTTAACCAATAAGACAATAACTAAAAAATATATAGAAAAGTAAATAAGAGAGGAATCAAAATGGTAGACAAGAAAAAGTTCAAATATAAAGAAGGCAATAATGGTGGAAGTGAAGAACAAGAAACATATGACATACTGAAAACAAAGAGCAAAGTAGTAGAAGTTAAGTCCTTCATTTGTAATTGTATTCAATACAAATAGATTAAACTCTCCAATAAAAAGGCAGACATGGCAAAATGGATTTTAAAGAAAGGAAACATGATCCAACTATGTTTTGTCTACAAGAGACTTCCTTAGATCCAAAGACATAAATAGGTTGAAAGTGAGAGAACAGAAAAAGGTTATTTCATGCAAAGTTATTAAAAGAGACCTGAGGTGGCTATGCTAATATTAGAAAATATAGGCTTTAAGACAAAAATTGTTACCAGAGACAATGAAGACATTATATATTGGTAAAAGTTTTAATCCATCACAAGATGTAAACAATATAAACACATATACACCTAAAACAGAACTCCAGAATATATGAAGCAAAAGTTGACCAAATTGAAGGTAGAAATGGACAGCTCTGCAATAAGTTACAGAGACTACTATGAACAACTATATGCCAATAAAATGGACAACATAAGAGAAATAGACAAATTCCTAGAAACATACAATCTTCCAAGACTGAACCAGGAAGAAATAGAAAATATGAACAGGCTGATTACCAGTAATGAAATTGAATCAGTAATAAAAAAATATTCCCAACAAACATAAATCCAGGACCAGATGGCTTCACAGGTGAGTTCTATCAAACACTTAGAGAAAAGTTAACACCTATCCTTCTCAAACTATTCCCAAAAAACTGCAGAGGAAGGAAAGCCTCCAAACTCATTCTACTGATACAAGGCCAGCATCACCCCAATACAAAAACCAGGAAAAGATATCACCAAAAAAATTACAGATCAGGGACTTCCCTCGTGGCCCAGTGGTTAAGAATCTGCATTCCAATGCAGGGGATGCAGGTTTGATCCCTTGTCTGTGAACTAAGATCTCACAGGCTGTGGGGCAACTAAGCCCATGCCCACAACTACAGAGCCCACGTGCTCTGGAGTCTGTGCACCACAACTACAGAGCCCATGCACTCTGGAGCCCATGTGCCACAACTAGAGAGAAGTCCATGCACCACAACTAGAGAGAAGCCCATGTACCACTACAGAGAAGACTGCATGGTAAAACGAAGAGCTCACGTGCCACAATGAAAGATCTCACGTGCTGCAACTAAGACCCGACTAAGCCAAAAATAAGTAAATAAAATAATAATTAAAAATACTACAGCTCAATATTACTGATGAACATAGATGCAAAAATCCTCAACAAAATATTAGCAAACCAAATCCAACAATATATTGAAAGAATGATACATCATGATCAAGTGAGATTTATCCCTGGGATACAAGGATGGTTCAATATCTGCAAATCAATCAATGTGATACATCATGTTAACAAATTGAGGAATAAAAGCCATATGATCATCTCAATAGATGCAGAAAAAGCTTTTGATAAAATGCAACATACATGTACGATAAAAACTCTCCAGAAAGTGGGCATAGAGGGAATATACTTCAACATAATAAAGGCCATATATGACAAATGCACAGCTAACATCATACTCAATGACGAAAAGCTGAAAGCGTTTCCTCTAAGATCAGTAATAAGACAAGGATGCGCACTGTTGCCACTTTTATTCAACATAGTTTTGGAAGTCCTAACCATAGCAATCAGACAAGAAAAAGAAATAAAGGAATCCAGATTGGAAAAGAAGAAGTAAAACTGTCACTGATTGCAGATACATGATACTATACATAGAAAACCCTAAAGCTGCCATCAAGAAACTATTAAAGCTCATTGATGAATTTAGTTAAATTGCAGGATACAAGATTAATATACAGAAACTCTGTTGTATTTCTATACACTAACAATGAACTATCAGGAAGAGAAATTAAGGAAAAATACCATTTACAATTGCATGAAAAAGAAGAAAATACCTGGGAATAAACTTACCTAAGGAGGTAAAACATCTGTACTTGGAAAACTATAAGACACTGATGAAAGAAATTGAAAATGACACAAACAGAAGGAAAGATATACTATGTTCATGGATTGGAAGAATTAATATTCTTAAAATAACCATATTACCCCAGGCAATCTACAAATTCAATGCAATCCCTAACAAAATACCAAATGGCATATTTCATAGAACTAGAACAAATAATTTTAAAATTTGTATGGATTCACAAAAGACCCTGAATAGCCAAAAGAATCTTGACAAATAAGAACAGAACACTTCTTGACTTATTTTATGAGGTCAGAATCACTATAATAGCAAAACTGGACAAAGACATCAAAAGAGAAAAATACCACAGGCCAATATTCCTGATTAACATGGATGCAAAAATTCTCAACAAAACATTAACAAACCAAGTTCAACAGCACATTAAAAGGACCATACACCCTGACCCTGACCAAGTGGGATTTTTCCCTGGGATGCAAGAATGTTTAATATATATACAAATGAATTAATATGATATACTACATTAACAGAATGAAGGATAAAAATCACATGATTATCTCAATAGATGCAGAAAAAGCATATGACAAAATTCAACGTCTTTTCATGGTAAAACAATTAATTAGGTATAGAAGAAACTTACCTCACCACAATAAAGTATATATATGACAAGTCCACAGCTGACATCACACCCAGTTGTGAATGGTTGAAAGTTTTGCCTCTATGATCAGAAACAAGACAGGAGTGCCCAATCTCACCATTCCTATTCAGCACAGTACTGAACATCCTTGCCAGAGCAATTTGGTGAGAAAAAGAAATAGAAATAATCCAATTTGGAAAGGAAGATATGAATTGTCTCTGTTTGCAGACGACAAGATCTTATATGTGGAAAACCCTATTGCCTTCCCAAACAATCTGTTAAAACTAAAAAATAAATTCAGCAAAGTTGCTGGATACAAAATTAATATACATTTCTCAAAAAATCAGTTACATTTCTCTATACTAACAATGAACTATCTAAAAAGGAAATTAAGAAACCAATTCCATTTACGACAGCATCAAAAAGAATAAATTATTTCAGAATAAACTTACCCAAGGAGGTGAAATACTTGCACACTGTAAACTATAAAACACAAAGGAAAGAAATGAAAGCAAACACAAAAATGTAAAGACATCCTAAGTTCATGGACTGGAAGAATTAATATCGTTAAAATGTCCATGCTCTCCAAAGTGATCTACAGATTTAATACCATTCCCATCAAAATACCAGTGGCATTTTTCCCCCACAAAAAAGATAAAACAATCTTAAAATTCAAATGGAACCATGAACGACTCCAATATAGCCAAATAAATTTTGGGCAAGCAGAGAAAAGATGAAGGCATCACACTTCTTGTTTTCAAAATATATTACAAAACTACAGTAATCAAAACGTTATATTAGCATAAATACAAAAAGACCAATGAAAAAGAAAAAACAGATGAGAGTAAACATAAACATATCTGGCCAATTGATCCTTGACATGGGTACCATGAATAATACAGTGGGGAAAGGATAGTCTCTTTAATAAATGATGTTGAGAAAACTGGGTATCTATATGCAAAAGAATGAAATTGGACCCTTATCTCACACCATACATAAAAATCAACTCAAATTGGGTTAAAGACGTAAACATAAGACCTGAAACTGTAAAACTCATAGGAGGAAACACGGGGACAGCTTCTTGACACTGGCCTTGGCAATGATTTTTTTAGATATGAAACAAAGAATACAGGAACTAAAAGCAAAACACACAAGTGGAATTACATCAAACCAAAAAGCTACTGAACAGCAAAGAACCAATTACCAAAATGAAAAGGTAACTTATGGAATGGGAGAAAATATTTGCAAATGATATATCTGACACTAGCTTAATCTCTACAACTCAATCTCTACAACTCAATAGCAAAAAAACCCAAATAACCCAATTAAAAGTTGGGCTAAGGATTTGAGTAGACATTTCTCCAAAGAAGATATAGAAATGGTCAACAGATTTCTGTATATTATTCTTGTATCCTGCTACCTTGCAGAATTCATTTATTAATTCGAATAGCTTTTGTGTGGAAAATATAAGGTTCTTTATATAGAGTATTATGCCATCTGCAGTAGTGATAATTTTACTTCTTCCCCTCCAATTTTGATAAATTTTATTTCATTTTCTTGTCTGACTGCTGTGGCTAGGACTTCCAATACTATGCTGAATAGAAGTAGTGATGGTAGATGTCCTTGTTTTGTTCCTAAATTTAGCAGGAAGTCTTTCAGCTTTTCACTGTTGAGTATGATGTTGGCTGTGGGTTTGTCATAAATGGCTTTTATTATGTTGAGATATGTTCCTTCTATACCCACTTAGCTGAGAGCTTTTACCATGAATAGATGTTGAATTTCATCAAATGATTTTTCTGTGTCTATTGAGATGATCAAACAACCCAATCAAAAAAATGGGCTGAAGACCTAAATAGACATTTCTCCAAAGAAGACATACAGATGGCCAACAGGCACATGAAAATATGCTCAACGTTGCTAATTATTAGAGAAATGCAAATCAAAACTACAATGAAGTATCACCTCACACCAGTCAGAATGGCTATCATCAAAAGTTTGCAAATAATAAATGCTGGAGAGAGTGTGGAGAAAAGGGACCCCTTGTACACTGTTGGTGGGAAGGTAAATTGGTACAGCCACTATGGAAAACAGTATGAATCTTCCTTAAAAAACTAAAAATAGAGCTACCGTATGATCCAGCAATCCCACTCCTGGATATATATATCTGGGAAAAAATGAAAACTCTAATTAGAAAAGATACATGCACCCTAATGTTTACAGCATCACTCTTTACAATAGCTAAGACATAGAAACAACCCAAGTGCCCATCAACAGACAACTGCCTTAAGAAGATGTGGGGTGTGTGTATGTATACACAATAGAATATTACTCAGCCATAAAAAAAGAATGAAATATTGCCATTTGCAGCAACATGGATGGACCTAGAGAATATTATACTTAGTGAAGCAAGACAGAGAAAGACAAATATATCACTTACATATGGAATCTAAAAAAATAATAGGAATGAATCAATATACAAAACAGAAACAGACTCACAGAGATAAAATACAAACTTATGCTTACCAAATGGGAGAGGGAGGGAAGGAGGGACAAATTTGGAGTATGGAATTAACAGGTACAAACTATCATACTTAAAATAGATAAGCAACAAGGATTTACTGTATAGCACAGGGAATTATATTCATTATCTTATAATAACCTGTTATGAAAAATAATCTGAAAAAAGTATACATATATCAGTGAATCCATTTTCTGTACACCTGAAACAAACACAATATTGTAAATCAACTATATTTCAATAATTAAAAAAATGGCCAACAGGTATATGAAAAGGTGCTCAAAATCACTAATCATGAGGGAAATGCAAATCAAAATCACAAAGAAATACCACCTCACACCTGTTAAGAGGGCTATAACTTTTAAAAAAAGATAACATTTGTGAGGATATGGAGAAAAGGGAACTCTTGTACACTGTTGATGGAAATGTCAATTAGTGCAGCCACTATGGAAAATAGTATGGAGTTTCTTCAAAAAATTAAAAATAGAACTGCCATAGAATCCAGCAATCTCACTTCTGTGTACATGTCCAAAGGAAATGAAATCAGGGTCTCAAAGAGATATCTGCACTCCCAAGTTCATCACAGCATTATTCATAGTAGCCAAGACATGGAAGCAACCTAAATGTCCATTCATGAATGAATGGATAAAGAAAATGTTGTATATACATACCATAGAATATTTTTCAGCCTTCAAAAAGAAAGAAATCCTGCCATTTGCAACAACATGGATGGACCTGGAGGATTTTATGCTAAGTGAAATTAGCCAGGCACAGAAGGACAAATACTATACGATACCACTTATATGAGGAATATAAAATAGTGAATCTCATAGAAACAGAGACTAGAATGGTGGTTTCCAGAGGCTGCATGGAGGGGGAAATGGAGAGGTAGTAGTCACAGGATACAAGGCTTGTTATACAAAATGAATAAATTCTAGAGACCTACTGAACAGCAAAGTGCCTATAATGAACAACACTGTATTGTATACTGAAAAATTTTCTAAGAGGGTAGATCTTATTTTAAGTGCTCTTATCACACACAAAAGTAATAAAGAGGGCTGGAGGAAACTTTTGGAGGTGATGGATATGCTTATGGCACAGATTGTGGTGATGGTTCCATGGCTATATAATTATCTTCAAACTTATCAAGTTGTACATATGAAGTATGCACAATTTTTTTTTTCTTTTTTTGCAGTACGCGGGCCTCTCACTGTCGCGGCCTCTCCCGTTGCGTAGCACTGGCTCCGGATGCGCAGGCTCCAGATGCACAGGCTCCAGACGTGCAGGCCCAGTGGCCACGGCCCACAGGCCCAGCTGCCCCGCGGCATGCAGGATCCTCCCAGACCGGGGCACGAACCCACGTCCCCTGCATCGGCAGGCGGACTCCCAACCACTGTGCCACCAGGGAAGCCCTATGCACAACTTTTTATATGTCAATCATACCTCAAAGAAAGATAAAAAAAATAAATCATCTTAATACACCACATTAAGAGAATGAGGGAAAAACATCACAGGATCTTAGGAATTAATAGAAAAAATCATTTGATAAAATCCAATGCATTGGACACCAGGAACTCTTGTCTGAAGGGCTGGGTGTGAGGCCTCTGCACACAGCTCACTGTGAGCCAGTGAAGCTAGACTCAGCACGAAGGAAAAGAAAGAGCTGACTTTCCAAGATGGTGGAGGAGTTGGAGGACATGGAGTTCATCTCTCCCCACAAATGTATCAAGAATACATCTACAAATGGAACAATTCACACAGAGCACCTGCTGAACACTAGCAGAGGACCTCGGACACCTAAAAGGACAAGAAAGATTCCCCATGTAACCAAATAGGACAAAAGAAAGAAGAAGTGAGAAGGAAGAGGAGAGGAAGCAGGATGGGACCTGCACCCCTGGTGGGGAGCTGAAGGTGAGGAGAGGTTCCTGCATCTGGGGAAGACCCGTCGCTGGCAGGGAAATCAGATGGGACAGAGGGGAGATTTGGGGACTTGGAGGAGAGCCCAGCAACTGGTCTGTGGCAGGCAGGACAGAGTGAGACCTACACAGATGGTCCGTGCCACAGCCCTGTGCACCCCAGCCTGAGATGGGTGCCCACCAGTGTGCACAGGGGCTGGGTGCTGGAACGTGGGGTTTGGAGAGCAGACCCAGGGAGGGAACTGCTGATTGCTGTGAGGAGACAGCCTGAGGGGATGGAAATGAGGAGCTATGTAACTGGGAATGCTTGTAGAGGAAGCCCGGACCACCACAGAAGTGAAGTGCCACTGTTGAGTGACACACAAAAGGCGGGGCTGTATTGCAGCCTCTCTTCTCACGTGCCAAACCCTGCCTCCACAGGCACTAGGGAGGGCTCCCACCAGGGCTGGCTCACACGCCCCTGCCATCGCCTCTTCCCCCCCACCCCCGGCCTGGGCAACCTGCTCGCCCCAATTGCCGCCTGACAGGCTCCTTCCTGCCCGACTGGCTTGTGTGTTCTGACAATCTCTGGAGCAGACTCTGGTGGGAGGAACGCATGCAGAGGTGGGGCTGAAACTACAGCTGAGCCCCAGGGACCACGTGACTAAGGAAGAAGAACTGAAATCTCTCCTCGCGGCTGTGCACACCAAGGAGTTACATCTCTAATGGCTTCCCAAATTCAGCACCTGCAAAACATCTGAAAGGATAACAAGTGTTCCTGCAGCTGGGATGGGTCTGGCTTTAGCAGGTTTTGTGGGCTTTGTGAACACGTATATGTGGTGGTTGGGCCAGGCCAGAGTCTGAGCTGCCTCCATAGCTCCCACAGTGGGTCCAGGTGCATGACTACTGCAGTCCTGGGACCTGACCTCAGTGGACCTGCGCTGGTGGCCTGGTGAAAACAAAGCCTGAGAGTCACCAGGGCCAATTACCGGCATACCCAAAGGTAAGGTGGGACTGAGAGCAGAGCTAACAACAGTGGACTTTGTGAGCCTGCACAACAGTGAAAGGGGATAGAAGAGAGCACATTCACAGGTGAACAGCTCCAGAGAAGGAATACTCAGTGGCTTCTCTCCCAGTAGGAGTGCTCCAATCCCACCTACCTTGCACCACAGATCAGGATCACAGCTAAGAAACAGATCTGGGGGCCTCTACTCCACCAATAGGGAGCAGACACCATCCCTGACAGGCAGTGATAACCACAGAGCAAAGGGGAGGGCCTGCTCAATATCCATGGCAGGCTCTGGTCACCACAACAGCAGTCAAACCTCCTATCAAGGGGATAATGGCACAAGCCTCTGGATCAACCTCACCCACTAGGGAACAGACACCAGAAGCAAAAGGAACTACGATCCTGCAGCCTGTGGAAAGGAGGCCAAAAACACAGTAAGTTAGACAAAATGAGATGACAAAGAAATAGATTGCAGATGAAGGAGCAAGATAAAAACCTACAAGAACAACTAAATGAAGACGAGATAGGCAATCTACCCGAAAAAGAATTCAGAATAATGATAGTAAAGACGATCTAAGATCTCAGAAAAAGACTGGAGGCACAGATAGAGAAGACAGAAGAAGTGTTTAACAAAGACCTAGATGAACTAAAGAAGAAGCAAACAGGGATGAACAATACAAAAACTAAAATGAAAAATACACTAGAAGGAATCAATAGCAGAATAACTGAGGCAGAAGAATGGATAAGTGAGCTGGAAGACAGAATGGTGGAAATCACTGCCACAGAAGAGAATGAAGAAAAAACAATAAAAAGAAATGCGGACAGTCTCAGAGACCTCTGGGACAACATTAAACATACCAACATTCGAATTATAGGGGTCCCAGAAGAAGAAGAAGAAAATGAGAAAGGGCCTGAGAAAATATTTTAACAGATTATAGAAAAAAACTTCCCTAACATAGGAAAGGAAATAGTCACTCAAGTCCAGGAAGCGCAGAGAGTCCCATACAGGATAAACCCAAGGAGGAATATGCCAAGACACATATTAATCAAACTAACAAAAATTAAACACAAAGAAAAAATCTTAAAAGCAACAAGGAAAAAGCAACAAATAACACACAAGGAAATCCCCATAGGGTTATCAGCTGATTTTTCAGCTGATACTCTGCAGGCCAGAAGGGAGTGGCAGGATATATTTAAAGTGATGAATGGGAAAAACATACAACCAAGAATACTCTACACAGCACGGCTCTCATTCAGATTTGACAGAGAAATCAAAAGCTTTACAGACAAGCAAAAGCTAAGAGAATTCAGCACCACCAACCCAGCATTACAACAAATGATAAAGGAACTTCTCTAGGCAGGGGGAAAATAAGGTGGTGGGCAAAAATAGAAATAAGAAAACCCCATGGGCTTCCCTGGTGGCGTGGTGGTTGAGGGTCCGTCTGCCGATGCGGGGGGCATGGGTTCGTGCCCCGGTCTGGGAGGATCCCGCGTGCCGCGGAGCGGCTGGTCCCGTGGGCCGTGGCCGCTGGGCCTGCGCGTCCGGAGCCTGTGCTCCGTGATGGGAGAGGCCACGGCGGTGAGAGGCCCGCGTACCGCAAAAA
>NW_020175025.1:159216-161215 GCF_003031525.2 Neophocaena asiaeorientalis asiaeorientalis
GCGGGGAGGGGCCGGCGTCAAAAAAAAAAAAAAAAAAAAAAAAAAAAAAGAAAACCCCAAATGGGAAAGCTCACAGGAAAATGCAGACATACAATAAAAGCAGGAAATCATCCATATACAAATATAATATCAAAACCAGCAACCATGAGAAGAGTAGAGTATGAATGCAGGAAATGGGAATTGCATTTGAAAGTAAGCAACCAGCAACTAAAAACGACCTTGAATATATATAGACTGCTTTATCAAAACCTCATAGGATATGCAAATCAAAAAGCTACAGCACATTAAAAAAAAAAGCTACAGCACATACACACACACAAAAGGAAAAACCAACCCAAACACAACACTAAAGATGGTCATCAAACCACAAAATAAGAGAACTAAAGAGGAAGGGAAGAAAAAAATTCTACAAAAACAAACGCCAAAAAACTAAGAAAATGGAAATAGGAACATACATATCAATAATTACCTCAAATGCAAATGGATTAAATCCTCCAACCTAAAGACACAGGCTGGCTGATGGGATACACAAACAAGACCTGTATATATGCTGTCTACAATAAACCCACTTCAGACCTAGGAACACATACAGACTGAAAGTGAGGGGATAGAAAAAGATATTCCATGCAAATGGAAATCAAAAGAAAGCTGGAGTAGCAATACTCATATCAGACAAAACAGACTAAGATCTAAGATTTAAAATAAAGACTGTTAAAAGAGACAAGGAAGGACACTACATAATGATCAAGGGATCAAGCCAAGAAGAAGATATAAAAATTGTAAATATATATGCACCCATATATATGAGCACCTCAATATATAAGGCAAATGCTAACAGCTATAAAAGGGGAAATTGACAGCAACACAAAAACAGTGGGGAACTTTAACGCCCTACTTACACCAATGGACAGATCATCCAGACAGAAAATTAATAAGGAAACACAAGCCTTAAGTGACACATTAGACCAGACAGACTTCATTGATATTTACAAGACATTCCATCCGAAAGAAGCAGAATACACTTTCTTGTCAAGTGCACAAGAACATTCTCCAGGACAGATAACATCTTGGGTCATAAATCAAGCCTCAGTAAATTTAAAATTGAAATCATATCAAGCATCTTTTCCAACCACAATGCTATGAAGTTAGAAATCAAGCTCAGGAAAAAAAAAACTGTAAAAAACACAAACACATGGAAGCTACACAATATGTTACTAAATAACCAATGAATCACGAAGAAATCAAAGAGAAAATAAAAAATACCTAGAGACAAATGACAATGAAAACATGACGATCCAACACCTATGGGATACAGCAAAATCACTTCTAAGAGGGAAGTTTACAGGAATAAATCTTACCTCAAGAAACAAGAAAAATCTCAAGTAAACAACCTAACCTTACACCTAAAGTAACTAGAGAAAGAAAAACAAACAAAACCCAAAGTCAGTAGAAGGAAAGAAATCATAAAGATCAGAGAAGAAATAAATGAAATAGATACAAAGAAAACAATAACAAAGATCAATGAAATGAAAAGCTGATTCCTTTAGAAGTTAAATAAAATTGATAAACCTTTAGCCAGAAGCATCAAGAAAAATAAGGGAGAGGGCTCAAATTAGTAAAATAGGAAGCAAAAAAGGAGACATTACAAAAGACACTACAGAAATACAAAGAATCAAAAGAGACTACTACAAGCAACTATACGCAAGTAAAATGGACAACCTAGAAGAAATGGAAAAATTCTTAGAAAGGTACAACCTTCCAAGACTGAACCAAGAAGAAATAGAAAATATGAACAGAACAATCACAAGTAATGAAAATGAAACTGTGATTAAAAATCTTCCAATAGGGGCTTCCCTGGTGGCGCAGTGGTTGAGAGTCTGCCACCCACATGCTGCGGAGCGGCTGGGCCCATGAGCCATGGCCGCTGAGCCTGCGCATCTGGAGCCTGTGCTCCGCAACAGGAGAGGCCACAGCAGTGAGAGGCCCACGTACCGCAAAA
>NW_020175025.1:161355-161764 GCF_003031525.2 Neophocaena asiaeorientalis asiaeorientalis
AAACTCTTCCGAAAAATTGCAGAGGAAGAAACACTCCCAAGCTCATTCTATGAGGCCACCATCACCCTGATACCAAAACCTGACAAAGACATCACAAAAAAAGAAAATTACAGGCCAATATCACTGATGAACATAGATGCAGAAGTCCTTAACAAAATACTAGCAAAAGGGAATCCAACAACACATTAAAAGGCTCGTACACCATGATCAAGTGGGATTTATCCCCGGGATGCAAGGATTGTTCAATATCTGCAAATCAATCAGTGTGAAACACCACATTACTAAATTGAAGAATAAAAACCATCATCTCAATAGATGCAGAAAGCTTTTGACAAAATTTAACACCAATTTATGATAAAAACTCTCCAGTAAGTGGGCACAGAGGGAACCTACCTCAATATAATAAAGG
>NW_020175025.1:162787-175074 GCF_003031525.2 Neophocaena asiaeorientalis asiaeorientalis
AAAAAAAAAAAATCTTCCAACAAACAAAAGTACAAGACCAGATGGCTTCACAAGTGAATTCTATCAAACATTTAGAGAAGAGTTAACACGTACACTTCTGAAACTCTTCCGAAAAATTGCAGAGGAAGAAACACTCCCAAGCTCATTCTATGAGGCCACCATCACCCTGATACCAAAACCTGACAAAGACATCACAAAAAAAGAAAATTACAGGCCAATATCACTGATGAACATAGATGCAGAAGTCCTTAACAAAATACTAGCAAAAGGGAATCCAACAACACATTAAAAGGCTCGTACACCATGATCAAGTGGGATTTATCCCCGGGATGCAAGGATTGTTCAATATCTGCAAATCAATCAGTGTGAAACACCACATTACTAAATTGAAGAATAAAAACCATCATCTCAATAGATGCAGAAAGCTTTTGACAAAATTTAACACCAATTTATGATAAAAACTCTCCAGTAAGTGGGCACAGAGGGAACCTACCTCAATATAATAAAGGCCATATATGACAAACCCACAGCAAACATCATTCTCAATGGTGAAAAACTGAAAGAATTTCCTCTAAGATCAGGAAAAAGACAAGGATGCCCACTCTCACCACTGTTATCCAACATAGTTTTGGAAGTCCTAGCCAGGGCACAGAGAAGAAAAATAATAAAAGGAATCCAAATTGGAAAAGATGACGTAAAACTGTCACTGTTTGCAGATGACATGATACTATACATAGAAAATCCTAAAGATACTACCAGGAAGCTACTAGAGCTTATCAGTGAATTTGGTAAGGTTGCAGGATACAAAATTAATACACAGAAATCTCTTGCATTCCTAAACACTAACAATGAAAGATCAGAAAGAGAAATCATTTACCCCATTTACCATCACATCAAAAAGAATAAAATACCTAGGAATAAACCTACCTCATGAAGCAAAAGAACTGTACTCAGAAAACTATAAGATACTGATGAAAGAAATCAAAGATTACACAAACAGATGGAGAGATATACCATGTTCTTTGATTGAAAAAAATCGATATTGCCAAAGTGCCTAAACTACCCAAAGTAACCTAATATTCAATGCAATCCCTATCAAATTACCAATGGCATTTTTTATAGAATTAGAGCAAAAAATTTTATAATTTGTATGGAAACACAAAAGACCACGAACAGCCACAGCAACTTTGAGAAAGGAAAACAGAGCTGGAGGAAACAGGCTCCCTGACTTGAAAATATACTACAAAGCTACAGTAATCAAAACAGTATGTTACTGGCACAAAAACAGAAATATAGATCAACGGAACAGGATAGAAAGGCCAGTGAGAAACCTACTCACCTATGGTCACCTAATCTATGACAAAGGAGGCAAGAATATCCAATGGAGAAAAGACAGCGTCTTCAATAAGTGGTGCTGGAAAAACTGGGCAGCTACATGTAAATGAATGAAATCACAACACTCCCTAACACCATACATAAAAATAAACTCAAAATGGATTAAAGACCTAAATGTAAGGCCGGATACTATAAAACTCTTAGAGGAAAACATCAGAAGAACACTCTTTGACATAAATCACAGGAAGATCTTTTTTGATCCACCTCCTAGAATAATGGAAATAAAAATAAACAAATGGAACCTAATGAAACTTCACAGGTTTTGCACAGCAAAGCAAACCATAAACAAAATGAAAAGACAACCCTGAGAATGGGAGAAAATATTTGCAAATGAAGCAACTGACAAGGAATTATTCTCCAAAATATACAAACAGCTCATGCAGCTCAATAAAAAAAAAAAACACCCAATCAAAAAATGGGGGGAAGATCTAAGTAGACATTTCTCCAAAGAAGACATTCAGATAGCTAAGAGGCAGATGAAAAGGTGTTCAACATCACTAATTATTAGAGAAATGCAAATCAAAACTACAATGAGGTATTACCTTACACCAGTCAGAATGGCCATCATCAAAATATCTACAAACAGTAAATGCTGGAGAGGGTGTGGAGAAAAGGGAACCCTCCTACACTGTTGGTGGGAAGGTAAATTGGTAAAGCCACTATGGTGAACAGTATGGAGTTCCTTAAAAAACTAAATATAGAGCTACCATATGATCCAGAAATCCCACTCCTGGGCATATATCCAGAGAAAACGATAATTTGAAAAGATACACGCACCCCAATGTTCACTGCAGCACTATTTACAATAGCCAGGATATGGAAGCAACGTAAATGTCCATCAACAGAGGAATGCATAAAGAAGATGTGGTACATATATACAATGGAATATTACTCAGCCATAAAAAAGAATGAAATAATGCCATTTGTAGCAACATGCATGGACCTAGAGATTGTCATGCTGAGTGAAGTAAGTCAGACACATAAAGACAAATATATGAAATCACTTATATGTGGAATCTAAAAGAAGGGTACAAATGAACTTATCTACAAAACAGAAATAGTGTTACAGATGTAGAAAACAAACTTATGGCTGGCATGTGGTAAGGGGAGGGATAAATTGGGAGACTGGGATTGACATATACACACTACTATATATAAAACAGATAACTAATAAGGACTTGTTGTATAGCACAGGGACCTCTACTCAGTACTCTGTAATGGCCTATACGGGAAAGGAATCTAAAATAGAGTGGATATATGTATATGTATAACTGATTCACTTTGCTGTACACCAGAAACTTAAACACAACATTGTAAATGAACTGTACTCCAATAAAAAAAATTTTTAATTAAAAAATATGCCAGTATCACATCTAATACAAATACCACACCTAATGCAATACTCCATAATGAAAGTATCATTGTTAAAAAACATCCAATGCATTGCCATGATAAATACACTGAATAAACTAGGAATAGAAGGGAACTTCCTCCACATGATAAAAGCATTTATGAAAAACCCTCAGCTAACAACATACTTAAGGATGAAAAACTTATAAGGAAACTCCTAAGATCAGAAACAAAAGAATATCTATCTTCACCACATCAATTCAAAATTGAAATGGAAGTTCTATCCAAGCCAATTAGGCAAGAAAAAGGAATAAAAGTCATATAAATTGGAAAGCAAGAAGTAAAACTCTATTTGCTGATGAATGATCCTGTGCATTAAAAAATCCAAAGAATCTACAAGAAAGCTACGAGAGCTAATAAACCAATTCATCCAAATTATAGGGCATAATATCAACACACAAAGAATAGTTTTGTTTCTGCATGCCTGCAATGAATAATCTGAAAAGGAAATTAATTTAAATTTCATTTAAAATGGCAACTAAATAAAATCTTTAGAAATTAAATGAAGGAAGGAGATGCAAGATTCATACTCTGGAAAGTAAAAAACACGACAGAAAGAAATTAAATGAGACCTAAGTATTTGTGAGACTCCCCATGTTTATGACTTGAAGACTTAATATTGTTAAGATGGCAATACTTTCCTTATTGATATATGGATTCAATGCTATCTCTATGAAAATGCCAATGACCTTTTTTTAATATATGGAAAAACTAAACCTCAAAATCCTATGCAACAGCAAGGGTCCCCAGATAGCCAAAACAATCCTGAAGAAGAATAAAATTGAAAGTCTTACATTTCCCAATTTCAAAACTTACTACAAAGCTACAGTACTTAAAACAGTATGATATTGGCATAAGAATATACATATAGACCAACGAAATAGAATTGAGCGTCCAGAAATAAACCTACACATTAGTGGCTAAAACAATTTCAAGAATAATGCCAAGAGCATTCAATGGGAAAGAACAGTCTCTTCAAAAATTATGCCAGGACAACTGAATATCCACATGTAAAATGATGAATTTGGATCCTTGCCTCATACAATACACAAAAATTAACTCAAAGTGGATCAGTGACCTGAACATAAGAGCTAAAACTATAAAACTCTTGGGCAAAAGACAGAGATAATTCTTCATGACTTTGTATCTATCAATGGTTTCTTAAATATGACATGAAAAGTACAAGCTTCAAAAGGAAAAAATAAATTGGACTTTAACAAAATCTTTTGTGCATCAAAGGGTATTATCAAAAAATGAAACAACTCACTGTTGGGAGACAATATTTGCAACTCATGTATTTGATGAAGATCCATTGACCAGTACATATAAAGAAAGTCTACAACCCTCAAACAAACCCAATTAATAATGGGCAAAGTACTTGAATAGACATTTCTTCAAATAAATATACAAATGGCTAACAAGTGTACAAAAACCTGATCAACATCAGTAGCCATTAGGAAAATCCAAATGAAAACCACAATGAGATACAACTTCACACTAACTAGGATACCTATATTAATAATTTTTTTAAATGGCATTTAATAAGTATTGTTGAGAATGTGGAGAAAGTGGAACCCTTGTACATTGCTGATGCGAATGTAAAATGTTACAGTCACTGTGGAAAAGAGTTTGGCCATACCTTAGTAAATTAAACATAGAATTACCATATGACCCACCATATGACTTCAATATATCTGAGGTGTTAAAATTTCCAGGGGTGGGTATGGGTAATGGGGAAAACATTGTCTAAAAAGCCTCCTTAGAAGGGTAAGAAATACAAGGTATTATAATTTCAAAATGGCTTTTTTTCAATTAGACCAGTGAATGGCAAACAGTGACATCTCACAATTTCAAATATTTATTGGCCATTATTATATTTGTGATTGGGTGATATGGCTTTTTAAATTCCTTATAAATTTTTGGAGGTAGTAGTGTTTATTGATTTACAAGAGCTTTTACATAATATATTAGATGTATTAACAGTTTGACATACATATTGTTATATGGACACTATTTTGTGCAGCCAAATCTCTTAATCTCTTTTGTATTTTCCCCTTTTACTGTCATATGTAGGGAGTCCTTTACCATGCCAATATTATGTAACTTTTTAAATAGACTTCATTTTTGGGAGCAGATTTAGGTTCACAGTAAAACTGAACAGAAGGTACAGAGATTTCCCATATGCCCCTTGCCCCCACACATTAGCCTACCCCATTATCAACATCCCCCCACAAGAATGGTACATTTGTTACAACTGATGAACCTACACTGACATATCATTATCACCTAAAATCTATAATTTACATTAAGGTTAACTATTCATGTATATTATATGGGTTTGGATAAATGTATATTGACATGTATCCACCATTATAATATCATACAAAATGTTTCACTGCCCTAAAAGTCCTCCGTGCTCCACCTATTAATAACTCTCTCCCCCTTAACCCATGGCAATCACTGAAATTTTTACTGTTTCCAGTTTTGCCTTTTCCAGAATGTCAAATAGTAGTAATTATATATTACGTACACTTTTCAGATTTACTTCTTTCACTTAGTAATATGCATTTAAGTTTCCTCCATGTCTTTTCATGTCTTGATAGATTATTTCTTTTAGTAATGATAATTTTCCATTGTCTGGATTTACCAAAGCTTATTTATCAATTTACCCGGACACCCTGGTTGTGTCCAAGACTTAGCAATTATGAATAAAGCTGCTATAAACAATCTTGTGCAGGTTTTTGCGTGGGCACAAATTTTCACCTGCTTTGGGTAAATTCTAAGGAATATGATTGCTGGATGATATGGTAGGAGTATGTTTAGCTTTGTAAGAAACTGCCAAACAGCCTTCAAGAGTGTCTGTACCATTCTGCATTCCCTGTAACATTGAGCAAGAATTCCTGTTCCTCCACATCCTCAACAGCATTTGGTTTTGTCAGTGTTCTGGATTTTGGTCATTCTAATAGGTGTGTAGTAGAATCTCATAATTGTTTTAAATTGCATTTCCCTGATAAGATACGATGTTGAGCATCTTTTCATATGTTTATTTGCCTTGTATATCTTTTTTGGTGAGGTGTCTGTTAATTGGGTTGACCCATTTAATTGGATTGTTTGCTACTTACTGTTGAGTTTTTAGAGTTATTTGTATATTTTGGGTAATAGTCCTCTATCAGATATGATTTTTACAAATATTTTCAACCACTTTGTGACTTGTCTTCTCATTCTCTTGACAGTGTCTTTTGCAGAGCAGAATTTTAAAATTTCAACAAAGTCCAGATTATCAATTATTTCTTTCATGGACTGTGCTTTTAGTGTTGTTTAAAAAGTCATCACTAAACCCAAGGTTATCTAGATTTTCTCTTATGTCAGCTTATAGGAGTTTTATAGTTTTTCATTTAAAATTTAGCTCTGTGATCTATTCTGAGTTAATTTTTGTGAAGGATATAAAGTCTGTACCTAATTGATTAAGTTTCTTGCATGTGGATGTCCAGATATTTCAGCACCATTTATTGAGGAGACTAACTTTTCTCCATCCTATTGCATTTAGCCCTTTGTCAAAGATCAGTTGACTATATTTATGTTGGTATGTTTCTGGACTCTCTACCCTGTTCCATTTATCTATTTGTCTATTCTTTTGCCAGTATCACACCATCTTGATTACAAAGTCTTGAAGTCAGGTAATATCAGCCCTCTCACTCTGTTCTCCTTCAGTATTGAGTTGGCTATTCTGGGTCTTTTGCTTCTTCATGTAAACTTAATATCATATAAACTTGCTAGGATTTTGATTGGGACTGCATTGAACCTATAAATAAGGTTGGGAATAATTGACATCTTGATAGTATTGAGTCATCCTACCCATAAACGTTGAGTGTTTCTCCATTTATTTAGCTCTTCTTTGAATTCTTTCATAGGAGTTTTGTAGTTTTCCTCATATAGATCTTACACATATTATGTTAGATTTATACACAAGTATTTCATTTTTTAGGTGCTAACGTAAATCTGTAATTTCAAGTTCCACTTTTTCATTGTTGGTGTTTAGGGAAAAAATGGACATTGTAATATTAATCTTGTATCCTGCAACTTTGCTATAATCACTTATTAGTTTCAGAAGCTTTTTGTTGATTCAGATTTTCTATGTAGACAATGATATCATTTGTGAACAAATATTTTTTTCCTTTTTGGCCATGGCATGTGACTTGTGGGATCTCAGTTCTCTGAACAGGGATTGAACCCAGGCCATGGCAGTGAAAGCCTGGAGTCCTAAACACTAGGTCATCAGGGAACTCCCCAGTTTTATTATTATTATTTTTTGCTCTAAATCTGTATCCCTTTTATTTCCTTTTCTTGTTTTATTGCATTAGCAAGGACTTCCAATATGATGTTAAAAGCAGTGATGAAAGGAAACAGCTTTACCCTGTTCCTGATCTCTCTGGGAAAGGTTCTACTTTCTCACCATTATATATGATACTAGCTGTAGACTTTTTGTAGATACTTTTTACCAATCTGAGGAAGTTCCCCTCTTTTCTTAGTTTGAAAGATTTTATCATGAATGGGTGTTACATTTCTATCAAATGCTTTTTTCTGTATCTACTGACATGATCATGTGATGTTTCTTTTTTAGCTTGTTGATGTGATGGATTACATTAATTGATTTTTGAGAATTGAAGCAGGCTTTCATACATCGAAAAATCCCACTTAGTCATGGTATATAACTTTTTGTACAAAGATCTTGATTTACTTTTGTAACAAAGGAGAAAGGGTTTTAAAAAAATTAACCCATCTGATTGTTTTAGGTGTATGTTTTGGGTGGGAACCTGGGCTTATTTCCTATCAATAGTTAATCTGTTGTCACAATATGTCTAGGATATTTCATTCCATTCTCCTCTCATTCAGAATGTCACTTTATCTACTGTTTCTGCAATAAGCCTGTATTTTCATGACTTCTGCATTTAAATTCTTTACCTTATTCCATATATTAGTAACAATCTTTCTAGTAAACAAATTAAGAATACCAGAGCTGGTAGACTTCTAAATGGAGTTTTTGCTTCCCTCTGAAGAGATCAGATTTTTGTCCACATATCCTATAATGAAATATTCCATGTCAATACTCTTGCTAACGTGAATATATGAACTATTTTTCAATAGGAGGCAAACTGTTTGTTACCAGTTTGCAAAGACATAACTAGCTTTCATCAAAATGTAAACGTACTCATAGCTACTTTCATCAAGAAAATTTTGCTACAAAAATAATGTGTGCTTTGATGTAGTCCATTCAAATTTTGGTACAAATTCCTTGTTTTCATTTTAGACTGGCACTTTGGGTAGCATCACTCAAGAATGATCATATGAAAGTAACATCAGCAAGATGGTGAAACAGGTGGTCCCTGGATTCAGTCACCCTCTCAGAAAGACAACTAGCATTTATCAGAGACAAGACACTTTTGTGAATATCCCAGAACCTGGGGGTGAGGCTGAAGCATTCCCTTGGACAAAAAAAAAAAAAAAAAAAAAACCAGAAAAACTACATTAGAAAAGATAGACAAGCAATTTCACTTTCATTGCATTGCCCCGCCTCCAGACCAGCAGAATGCCACACTGAGGGTCCCTCTGGGTTTATGGCTACTCCAGCATGAAAAAGAGAGCTCAAGGTGGACATCCAGCTTCCCCAGCAGTGTTAGACAATTCCTGGGAGTCCCACTTCAGTCTTACTTCATAGGTTATCACTAGGGGAACCAGTGGGCCTAGACTACAGGGGATCTGCTAGAGATGAAAAGGGGGTGACGCTCATGGCAAGCAGCAAGCAGATCTTGGCAGACTGTATTCCAACTGGCAGCAGCTCCTGTGCAGAGAGCTCAGCCATCTGCAGAACTGTGCCAGTGGACTCAAGTTGGCAGGGAGCTTGGCTGGCAGTTCTGCCTGGTTTAGGTCCTCAGCCAATAGGCTGTCCCCATGGAGTCCATCATATGACCTCACTTGGACAGAGTGGCAAGCCAGTAGCTCTGCCCAACTTCTAAGCATAGTCTCCAGTCCCACCCAACCAGTAAGCCTGGCTAGGGACCCCAAGCAACTACAGAGCCCATCCTATGGCCCACTGAGGCAGTGAGTCAAGCCAGCAGTCCTGCCCAACTTTGGAGCATGGCTTCCAGTCTCTCCTGAGCTGGGTGCCCAAACAGCAACCTCAGATTACAGCCAATGACCCCCATCCAGGCAGAGAGCCAAACCAACAGCCCCATCAAACTACAGAATATAGCATCTGGTCCCGCTTGACCAGGGAATATAAGCTGTGACACCATGTGGCCATGGCACACAGGCTATAGCTCCACACAGGCAGAGAGCCAAGCTGAATTCCCCACCAAATTGTTGGGCATAGCCTCCAGCCCTGCCCAATCAGGAAGCCTGGCCAGAGGTCCTGGACTGTGGACCACATTCTTCAGCCCCACTTGGGCAGGAAGCCAAGCAAGTAACCCTGCCCAACTGTGGAGGATAGCCTCTGCCTCGCCCCACCCTCCTCTAAGTGGGGAACCTGAATAATAACCTTGGACAGCCACAGAGCCCATTCTACAGGGCTATACTTGAATGGGTGGTCAAACCAGCAGCCCCACCTAACTGTGGAACAGGGCTTGCAGCTTCACCCAACAAGGGTGCCTGGGTAGCAACCCTGCTCAGCCATAATGTCCAGCCTATGGTACTGCCCAATTGGTGAACACAGCCTACTGCCTCATATGGGTAAGGAGCCTAACCACCAGCTCTGCCTAATCATGGAGCATCTACCATTGCCTCACTTGTCTAGGGAGAACAGAAAGCCATCCCACCCAACTGCACAGCACATCCTACAACCTCACAGAACTGCAGAGTATAGCTGGTGGCCATGCCAGACTAGGGAGCCTGGGCAGGTACCCAACTGGAGAGCCTACCCTATGGCCCTGGCCAACTGTAAAGCAAAGCTTGTGGCTTTTCCTGATTATAGACAGCCTGAGGCCTGGTCTAATCATGAAACCCAGACTACTGGCCCACCTGACTCTAGAGCCCAGCTAGCAGGTATGTCCAACCAGGGAGCCCTGACAGCAGCCCTGCCCTAACATGGAGGCCAGCCAGCAGGCTTAACTGACCATGGAGCACAGCCACTGGTCACCACTCCCCTGATCTCAGAGTATGGGAGGTGGTCCTGCCAAACTAGAGACCCTGATAGCAAGCCCTCTCTGCCCATGGACACTGTAAGTGATACATCCAGAACCCCAAACTGGACTAACTGACTGATAAACAACTTTCCCTGCTAAATTGAATCTGTAAAGGTTAGAAGAAGAGACCATTTCCTCAGTTACACAGATACCAACATACGAACACAAGGATCATGAAGGATCATATAAACATGACACTACCAAAGAAAACTAATAAAGCTCCAATAACTGACCCTAAAAAATGGAGATCTAAGAAATGACTGATGACAAATAATTCAGAATAATCCTCTTAAAGAAGTTCAGTGAACTACATGAAAACACAACTGGAAAACTGAAACTAGGAAAACAATACATGAAAATAATTAGAAATTCCACAAAGAAACACAAACCATTAAAAACAACAACAACAGAAATCCTAGAGCTGAAAAATACAATGACTGAACTGAAGAATTCAATACAGAGCTTCAGCAACAGACTTGATGAAGCAAAATAAAAAATTAGTGAACTTGAAGACATGTCATTTGAAATTATCAGGTCAGAGGAGCAAAAAGAAAAAAGAGAGAAGAAAGCATACAGGACTTAAAGAACACCTTAAGGTGAAACAATACATCTGGGATTGTGGGAATCCCAGAAGAAGCGAGAAAGAAAGGGACAAATGTTTATTTAAAGAAATGATGGCTGAAAATGTCCAAACTTGGGGAGAGAAAAGGACATTGAGATTCACAAGGCCCAAAAGTCCTTACATAGGATGAACATGAAAAGGGCTACACCAAGATACATTATAATTAAATTGTAAAAAGTTAAAGACAAAGAATTTTGAAAGCAAAAGGGAAAAGAAATTCGTTACATACAAGGGAGCCCCATAAGATTATCAGTGGATTTTGCAGCAGAAACCTTACAAGCCAGGAGAGTACAGGAAGATACATTTAAAATACTGAAAGAAAAAAGTCAACCAAGAGTACTATATCCAGCAAAGCTGTCCTCAGATATAAAGGAGAGATAAAGATGTTCCCAAACAAACAACTGATGAGGGAGTTCATCAGCACTAGACTTGGCTTCCAAGGAATGCTAAAGGGAGTTCTTCAAGCTGAAAAGAAATGATGCCATTTAACAGTGTAAAACATATGAATGAGTAAAACTCATTGCTGAAGGTACATATTCAGATTCTCTAATACTGTAATGGTGATGTATAAAACACTTTCAACTCTAAAATTTGTTTTAAAAACCTTATATATATGACAGCAAGAGAAGAAAGGAAGAGACTACAAAAGCCAGAAAACAACAGAGGGGCACTGGTAAGTCCTAACCTATCAATATTATTTTAAAGAGAAACGGATTGAATTCTCCAATCAAGAGACACAGAGAACATAGGCAAAACATTTTCTGACATAAATCATAGCAATACTTTCTTAGATCAGTCTCCCAAAGCAAAAGAAATAAAAGCCAAAGGAACAAATGGGCTCTAATAAAACTTACAAGCTTTTGCACAGCAAAGGAAACCATAAACAAAAAGAAAAGACAACCTACAGACTGGGAGAAAATATTTGCAAATGATTCAACCAACAGGGGATTAATCTCCAAAATATACAAACAGCTCAATATAAAAAACAAACAACCCAATCAAAAATTGGGCAGAAGGGCTTCCCTGGTGGCACAGTGGTTGAGAATCTGCCTGCTAATGCAGGGGACACAGGTTCGAGCCCTGGTCTGGGAAGATCCCACATGCCGCGGAGTGGCTGGGCCCGTGAGCCACAACTACTGAGCCTGAGCATCCGGAGCCTGTGCTCCACAACAAGAGAGGCCGCAATAGTGAGAGGCCTGCACACTGCGATGAAGAGTGGCCCCCGCTTGCCACAACTAGAGAAAGCCCTCGCACAGAAATGAAGACCCAAGACAGCCAAAAATAAATAAATAAATAAACAAATAAATAAATAAATAAAATTGGGCAGAAGACCTAAATAGACATTTCTCCAAAGAAGACACACTGATGGTCGAAAGGCATGTGAAAGGGAATACTCAACATTGCTAATTATTAGCAAAATGCAAATCAAAACTATAATGAGGTATCACCCCACACCAGTCAGAATGACCATTATCAAAAATTCTACAAATAGGGGCTTCCCTGGTGGTGCAGTGGTTGAGAGCCCACCTGCCGATGCAGGGGACACGGGTTCGTGCCCCGGTCCGGGAAGATCCCACATGCCGCGGAGTGGCTGGGCCTGTGAGCCATGGCTGCTGAGCCTGCGTGTCCAGAGCCTGTGCTCTGCAATGGGAGAGGCCACAACAGTGAGAGGCCCGCGTACC
>NW_020175025.1:175182-179000 GCF_003031525.2 Neophocaena asiaeorientalis asiaeorientalis
CTACAAATAATAAATGCTGCAGAGGATGTGGAGAAAAGGGAACACTTGTACACTGTTGGTGGGAATGTAAACTGGTACAGCCACTATGGGGAGCAGTATGGAGGTTCCTTAGAAAACTAAAAATAGAGCTACCATATATTCCAGCAATCCCACTCCTAGGCATGTATCTGGAAAAGGCAAAAATTCTAATTTGAAAAGATACATGCACCCCAATGTTCAAAGTAGCACTATTTACAATAGCCAAGACTTGGAAGCAACCTAAGTGTCCATTGACAGATGAATGGATAAAGAAGATGTGGCATATATATACAATGGAATATTAGTCAGCCATAAAAAAGAATGAAATATTGCCATTTGCAGCAACATGGATGGACCCAGAGATTATCATACTAAGTGAAGTAAGTCAGACAAAGACAAATGTCATATAATATAATTTATATGTGATATCTAAAAAATGATATAAATGAACTTATTTACAAAACAGAAACAGACTCATAGACACAGGAAACAAACTTATGGTTACTGAAGGGGAAGGGTGGGGAGGGATAAATTAGGAGTTTGGGGTTAACAGATACACACTACTATATATAAAATAGATAAACAACAAGGTCCTACTGTATAGCTCAGGGAACTATATTCAATATCTTGTAATAACTATAATGGAAAAGAATCTGAAAAAGAATATATATAAATAACTGAATCACTATTCTGTACACATGAAACACAACATTGCAAATCAACTACATTTCAGTTTAAAAAAGAATTATTTAAAAAAACATAGAATGGCTGAATGGATTTAAAAAAATAACAAGATACAATGATATGCTACCTATGAGAGATTCACATTAGCTCTAAGGACAGACATATGCTGAAAGTGAATGGATAGAAAAGATATTCCAAGCAAATGGGAACAAAAAGAACAGAGGTGGCTATACATGTATCAAGCAAAATAGACTTTAAGTTAAAAGTGCTTACAAGAGACAAATAAGACCATTATATAATGAAAAAGGGGTCAATTAATAAAGATGTAACAGTTGTAAATATGTATGCACCTAACATCAGAGCACTTAGTATTTAAAGCAAATGTTAACAGAATTGAAAGGAGAAATAAACAGCAATACAATAATAGTAGGTGACATTACTACTCCACTCTTACCAATGGATACATCATCCAGGCAAAAAATCAATTGGGGAAAAGCAAATTTGAACAAGAGTATAGATCAAATGTACCTACCACACATATACAGAACATTCTATACAACAGCAGCAGAATACACATTCTTCTCAAGTGTACATGGAACAACCTCCAGGAAAGATCATGTTAGGCCACAAAACAAGTTTTAACAAATTCAAAATTATAAGAATCTTTTTCTACCACAATGGTATGAAACTAGAACTCAGTAACAGGAGGATAATTGGAAAATTCACAAATTTGTGGAAATTAAATAACACATTCCTACTCCTGAACAACCAACAAATCAAAGAAGAAATCTAAAAAGAAATTTAAAAAATCTTGACACCAATGAAAATAGGAACACAATATACCAAAACTTATGGGAGGCAGCAAAATTATTTCTGAATGTTTATAGTTATAAATTTTCATTTTAAGAAAAAAGGAAGATCTCAAATAAACAACCTAACATTACACTTCATAAAACTAGAATAAGAACTAAGCCTAAAATTGGCTGAAAGAAGTAAATAATAAAGATTAGAAAAGACAGAAATATCTGCAATAAACAATAGAAAATATCAACAAAACTAAGAATTGTGTTTCAAAAGATAAACAAAATTGACAAACTTTTAGCTAGACTAACCAAGAAAAAAAGAAAGAGGACTCAAATAAATAAAATTATAAATGAAAGAGGAGACATTACAACTGATACCACAGAAATACAAAGGATCATAAGAGACTACTATGAACAATTATACACCAACAAATTGGATAAACTAGAGGAACTGCATAATCCCTACAAACATGCAACTTACCAAGACTGAATCATGAAGAAATAGAAAATCTGAACAGACTAATAATGAGTAAAGAGATCAAATCAGTAATCAAACACCTCTCAAGAGATAAAAGCCCAGTACAAGATGGCTTCTGTGATGAATTCTACCAAATATTTAAAAAAGAATTAATGCCAATATTTCTCAAAAATTGAAGAGAGGGAACACTCCCAAACTCAATTGATGAGGCCACCATCACTGTCATACCAAAGTGAAAGAAGGACACTACAAGAAAATAAAATTAGATGAGTTGAAAAAGAAAATATATATGTATAACTGAATCACTGTGCTGTATACCTGAAACTAACATGACATTGTAAATAAACTAGACTTTAATTAAAAAATCAAAAAAATAAAAAACAATAAAACTATGCCACAAAAATTTTTTAATTAAAAAAAAATTACAAGTCAATATCCATGATGAAAATACATGCAAATGCAAGTATTCTGAACAAAATGCTAGCAAAATGAATTCATTGAAAGGATCATATTCCACGATCAAATGAGATTTTTATCTCTGAGATGAAAGCATGCTTCACCATATGCAAATCAATAAATGAAATCCACTACATTAACAGAATGAAGGATAAAAATCATATGTATCTTAATAGATGTAAAAAAAAGTATTTGAAAAAATTCAACACCCTTTCATGATAAACTCTCAAAAATAGGGTATACAAGAATGTATCTCAATATAATAAAGGCCATACATGAGAAGCTCATAGCTAATATTATAGTCAATGGTGAAAGCATTTCCTTTAAGATCTGGAACAAGACAAGCGTGCCCACTCTGACTACTCCTATTCAATATAGTACTGGAAGTCCTAGCCAGAGAAATTAGGGAATGAAAAGCAATCCAATTGGAAAGGAATAAGTACAACTGTGTTTGCACATGAAATAAACTTATATTTAGAAAAACCTAACGACTCAACCAAAAAACTGCTGGAGTGAATTCGGTAAAGTTTCGGGTTACCCAATCAACACAGAAAAATCAGTTGTGTTTCTATACACTAACAACAAACTATCTGAAAAATAAAGAAAGAAAACAATTGTAATTACAATACCATCAGTAACAGTAAAATTCTTAGGAATAAATTTAAATAAGTGAAAGATCTGTACATTGAAAGCTATAAGACTTCGATAAAAAGAAAGTGAAGAACAAATGAATAAATGGAAATATATCCTGTGTTCATTGATCAGAATAATTAATATTGTTAAAATGTCCATACTGCCCAAAGTAATCTATAGATTTAATGAAATCCCTATCAAAATTCCAATAGAATTTTAAACAAAAAACAATCCGAAAATTCGTATGGAACCACAAGCAACCAGTGCAGTCCTGAAAAAAAAGAACAAAACTAAAGGAATTACACTTTGTAATTGCAAACTTTATTACAAAGCTATAGAATCATAACACTATGGTACTGGCATAAAGACAGACATGTAGACCAATGGAACAGAATCGAGAGCCCAGAAATAAACCCACACATATACCGTAAACTAATATTTGACAAGAAAGCCAAGAAAAATCAATGGGAAAATATAGTCTCTTCAATACATTGGCCTGGGAAAAGTGGATATTCATATGCAAAAGAATGAAACTGAACCCCTACCTTACACCACTCATAAAAATTCACTTGAAATGGATTACACCCGAAACTGTAAAACTCCTAAAAGAAAACATAGGGAAAAGGCTCCTTGACATTGGTCTTGGCAAAAAAAATTCTTTATATGACACCAAAATCACAAGGAACAAAAGCAAAAGTAAACAAGTGGACTACATCAAACTAAAAAGCTTCTTCACAGCAAAAGAA
>NW_020175026.1:0-32352 GCF_003031525.2 Neophocaena asiaeorientalis asiaeorientalis
TGAGGCAGTGTGACATAAGTGATGAGAAAATTCTGCCTACTTGAGTTTTTTAAAAATTATATTTAGAAGAACTAGCACCAGTGAACACATATAAGAGATCAGTGGTTTGTAAAATAAAGTTCTTTAACCAGTGGGTCATGCTTATTCTATATAGTTGACAACAGAACTTTAAAGATTGTCAATGTGCCCCTCCCTAAGGGGTGACTTCACCCCATTTCATGGACATTCTCTTTTCCAGATTACCTCAAACACTGAGAGTGGTTAAGGAACAGTTCTGAACAATGACAAGTAAAGGAAAGTCTACTTGGAAAAAGTTTTCTTCCTGATAAAAGGGGAATATGAGAGAGGAACTCTCACTAGCAACAACTCTTGCCTTTGCATCCTGATTTGAACATGATTGCGTTTAGAGCAGTGGCAGCCATCTTGTGACCATGAGGCAACAAATCTAAGGACAAAAAGCTAGCATGCTGAGGCTGGCAGGAGGGTTGACTGCAAGGTTAAGTACTTGTTACAAAAATGGCATCAGTGCTGATAAACTCAACCTCCTCATGCAGAAGAAGGCTCAGTGCAAATCCAAGGTCCCATGATCAGTGATAGTGGCAGTGGAACTTATTTTCCTATTAGATCATTCAAGATTTTGTTTAGAGTATGTTTCCTGGAAACTAACCTCAAGCCTTATTTTCATCCTTCTATCATTCTGTAAGTTACCCAGTATCCTTATGGTAGTATTATCTTCTCATTAATCAATAAGAGTCAACTCCTTTTACTTGCAGTTCAGGACCTTGATGGATACAAAGCATATAGAATTTCTCATATATTGGCTATTTGGGTCAAGAGCCAAGTGTTCTACATGTGTTGAAAAGAGCTGTGACTCAGGACCAGAAATCTGGCTAACTTTCCTGGTTTAGGTGGCATACTAAATTGACAACAGCCATAGTGTCAGGGAAACCATCTTTTGAGATGTCTCAAGAGATAAGAAGTAACAAATGGCTCTACTGTTTACTTCTTGGCTAATTTTGAATTTGTGCTGCCATATATGGCTGTTGCAGTGGCCTCAGGTTCTAAACAAAGTGTCCAGTGTGTCCAAGACTATTTCCTCTCTCTCAGTGTAGTATGTTGCATCATTAAATGTACTCTTTTAAATTCATGGGTAATATGATTAATGTGATCCTTGTGGTATTTATCCACACAGCAACTGTGACTTTGTCATACTTGTGAATAGTAGTTTTGTTTGTGAGTTTATTTGTAAACCTTCCTTCTTATAAGGTAGTAGATATATCTGTACTGTCCTGACATTTGTGACTGTGGAACCCAGAGATGCTCTCTTGGCTGTTGGCCAGTAGTCAGATCATCACAGTCCTGGACAGTTGAGAAATGGGAGGGATCAGATGGCCATGTGGTGGGTGATAGGGACAGGAAGGTCAGCACCAACAGAGGCAATGGGGAAATTTACAGAAGAACCAAGTCTCTCATCTGAGAAGTTCTTCTGGTCAGGGCTCTCGGGGCCACCTGTGACTGGTACTTTCCAGAACTCTGGATCTGTTGGTGCTGGCATTTCGCTCTGAGGAGGTAGGTTTGAAAATAGAGTGTGATACTATGGAGAGAGATCCTTGATGCTGTGGGTTTCACACAGCCACCCGACTGTCCTATGCTTCAGCAGTGATGGCCCATTCACTTTATTGTTTATTGTTGTCACAGAAGTGGTTTGCTTTCTTTTCTTTCACATGTTCCTGAGTTTTCTGAGCATGGCATTTGGACTAAAGCCCTCAATATATATCCTGTTAGTGAGGGAGATTTTTCTTTTAATGCTATTGAAATTATAGCCCTGAACAATAGGGTAACAGTCATACACTGAGGCCCCATTAAATTATTAATTTTAAATAGTGGAAATGTTTCTGAAATTGGCTGGTACAGTATATACATGCTGAGTATTCACTATATTATTACTTTTTGGCAGCGGG
This sequence comes from Neophocaena asiaeorientalis asiaeorientalis, assembly GCF_003031525.2. NCBI lineage: Eukaryota > Metazoa > Chordata > Mammalia > Artiodactyla > Phocoenidae > Neophocaena > Neophocaena asiaeorientalis. The sequence goes on from NW_020175026.1 coordinate 1,962, forward strand.
AGGGGCTGAGGAAATGGAAGAAAACAGTTCCAAAATCTCAGCAGTATATTAGAGGAGCACTAAACACATACTTTCACTTTAAAAAAAAGATCTAGAAAATATAGTGGTGAGGGAGCTTTATCTGAGAAAGTTTACTTTGGAAGTAACATAGTGACTAAATTATTATTATTGACACAAAAGTGATTTAAGAGAAAAACTCACTCCCTCAGTGCTTACAATATGTTAGTTGATTTTTATCCAGAGCAAGGCCTCTTTCCTTCTTGGCCTACATTTCAGGGTTTGCTCTCCCTAATTAATAACTTTGAAATAGCAAACTCTTTCTGAAAAGATACCTTAAAGTCAGTGGTATCTGGTTCAGATGGGAAGAAATTCACAAAGATCAAAGCTCTGACTCAAAGTTGCAAGATTGTGGGCTGCTTGTCCTGGTATCCCTGGCAGTCCCTGATTGGGAGTGTCGTCCACTGCTCCTGAGTGGGAGTACTCAGCCCAATAAATCAGGGGCTGCCCCTCCAGGCACCAGAGTGGGGATGGGGAGGCCAGATGGAAGGAAGCGTGCTCGTCTCTGTCACCACTAGCTGGCTGCCATCACCCGGACACTGCGCTCCTTGCCGAGGGAATGTCACTGTCCTGCCTGCATGACGGGCTGGCCATCCTCAGAGCCCTCCCAGGCAAGATGCAACACTGCACCATGTTGTCATGGTTACTTATCCATCTCCCCAGACTCGTGACATTAATGTCTCCAAGGGGCATGAGCTCTACCTCATGCATATGCATGTGCTCATCAGGGGCCTTGCCACATCTGAACATCTTACAATATTTTAGTAGAAAATGGGTAGAGAGGGAGGGAAAGGTGACATAAGGAATGAAAGTGAAGATGACAGGAGGGCACATTATTAAATGAAGGAACGAAGGTACCTGCTGGCCGTATTGGGAGAAGACATGAAGGGTTAATGCTGTGTTGGGATTTCCGGCTTTAAATTAACCATCTGCTTGGTCACACCAGGCTCTCACTCACATTTTCAGAGTTTTATACTTCTTAGACGACTTTCACAGATAATATCACATTTCACTCTCAAAACAACCTATGACAACAGTATGTCCAGGGAGACCATCAGTGTGTATCAGATGAGGAAACCGAGGCCAGAGAAGGTAGGCACCTTGGAAATTTCACACAGTTAGCAATGGGGCTTGTACTGGAGGCCAGTTCTCTAAACTCCCAACTCAAGATTCATTTTTGTTTCTCCAGCCTCTTAGGAATTGATAACTTCCAGCAGGCAAAGATTTTTCAGGGAACAGTATTAAATGACCCTCTTCTCCACTGACTGTGAGTTCTTCTTGAGTGAGCATATTGTTGGAACCATTTTTGTGTCTGCAGCATATCCCACATAGTAGGCACTTAATGAATATTGAGCTGAATAACTCTTCATGTCTGATGGATCCCCGGACTTCATAAAAAAAGCCAGCTGATCTGCTGTTCTGCATTGCAAATATACCAATGCCAAATTAGAAGTTAACATTTTCCAGTGACGTTTCAAGACTAGGCCATCTGGGGGTCCCCTCCAGTTAATGCAGGGCCACTTGAAGTGGGTGCCCCCTGTTCTCATCTAGACTGATAACCTATGTCACAGAGTCATCCTGTGACTGTGACAATCACCCACCTACCCTCCCCCCACACACACATACACAGTGGAACAGTGCAGGAGCCCTGTGCTCAGGTACAGACAGTAACAGAGGGAGCAGAAAACCCAACAAGTACAAGATTACTTAGTGCTGTGTAATTGTCACATCAAGGAAATCCTGCAGTTTATCACAAGTTATTTAACGTTGAAGTGACAAAGCCAGAACCAGGAAAAGTAGACTAAATCAGAGATATTTCCGAAGTTAATGGCACACACGGGCTTGTTCATTGGAGAATTTGCCCCACTAACGTGAGGGCAGCTATGGCATTCGGGCCACAAACAAGCCCTGTGCTGTGAGACTAGGGATGCTGATACTGGTAAATTCCTGCTCAGGGGATGGATTTATAACAGACAGGTGGCATTTGTTGCCTTTGGGCTTCTGAGAACCACCAGCAGCAAGTGTCCACGGCAGAGATTCTGGGGGCTGGGAGGAGTGTCTCTTCTCTCACTACTCCCCTTGGGAGGGTCCATATCAGGGGAACAGTGGTTCAGGTTTTCTGTGTTTCTCCTCTAAATTGTGTCTTCTTTGGTCTTTATTTCTAAACTCCAAATGAAACTGGAACAAGGTTGGGCCCACCCTATTATTCCAAGTATCAATTGTACATCATAATCTATCCCAACATTACTAGCTTAAAACAACAGCTAATTTACTAGACTTCATAATTTTGTGATCAAGAATTTGGACAAGGTTTGGCTGCACTATTCTCCTGCTCATGCGGCATTGACTGAGGCCACTTGGTGTCATTCAGCTTGTGGAGACCATAGCTTTGTTTCCATGTCTGGGGCCTTGGTACGGAAGACTGGGCTCAGCTGGGAGTGTCAACCGGATCCGCAACATGTTACATCCTAGCTTAGCCATGTCAGGGTGGCTGGATATTTTCCATGGTGGCTCAGGGCTCCTAGAATAACAGTTTCCAAAGACCAAGGAGGACACTACAACTCTTCTTATAGTTTGGCCTCAGAAATTCAAGAACACCACTTCTGCTACATTCTCTACAGGTCAAATCAATAAGGTCAGCCCAGTGCAAGGGATGGGGATGACACTTGATCTTTGACGGGGAGGAGTAACAAGAAATGAGTGGTCATTTTTGATCTAGCATCCCAGTTCACTTGCTTGGTACTTGAGAGGATCAGCATTTGCAGTTGGCGTCAGGAGGATGTTTGAAACAGGTAGCATATTTTTTTGTCCTCTTCTTGTCATGCTAGTCCTGTGTCCCTCTTGCTTCCTCCACTTTTGTCTTTCTCCCCACCCCACATCCTGTATCCCCTTGCCCAGAGCCCTTGCCCACTTCTCCAGCTGCCAAACAGGAAAACAATCTTGTTAGGGAGTTAGCAGATGTCTTCTTCAGAAGCCAAAGAAATGAAGGTCTAAACGGAATAATTTTAAGCACTGTTTGATAAAATCTTTCAAGGCAAGAAACACTTTGTGTACTCCTTAAATTTTACTGCACAGGTGGCCTCCTGCTATCCTCTGTACACCAGGGTGTTTCTAGCTGGAGAAAGGCAGGAGGCAAAAGATTGTCTAATGGTCAGTGTGTTTGAGAATGTTTATATGCAGCTTTCCTTTTAAGTGCATTCTCAGTCCTTCAACACTTACTGAACATGTAATATGTGCCAGGCTCAGTGTTAAGCTGGAGAAGAAGATGGGAGTATAGTCCTGAGTTAGGGAGATCACATGGAGAGCAGGTGAAAAGAGTCAGTATAACCAATCACCTTTCTTTCTTTTTGTCCTCACAACTTTTCCTTTCTTGATGAAAACAAGAAGATGCAACATCTGCCCTCTTGAGTGCTTCTCCTTCAAGTGTACCTGGCAAACTCCTGCATCCTCTTAGAGCAGGAGCCAGGGAAGGAACCAGCGAAGGAGTTAGATAAGGAGCCAGGTGGCCACCTGCACTTCAGCTGCAGCATGGGCTAGCTCCTCCTCTTCCCTTCCCAATCTGGGGTAGCCCTTCTCTGCAGGTAGCTCTGCTCAGGTGGTCCTGCGTTTTCTGTCCTAGAACATCTCTCCTGATAATACTTCTGAGATTCATTCTCTCACTACATAACCCATCACCACAACCATAGCAGCTTAAAACAACATACCTCACAGTTCTATAGGTGAGAAGTCCTAGGTGGGCTTGGCTGGGTTCTTTTCTCAGGGTCTCACGAAGTTGAAATCAGGGTGTCATTTGGGCTGGGCTCCTGTCTGGAGGCTCTGGGGAAGAATCTGCTTCTAAGCTTATTCAGATTTTTGAAAGGATCAGTTCCTTGTGGTTATAGGACTGAGGCCCCCATTTCCTAGACACATGACCTCCATCTTCAAAGCCAACTATGTCACGTTGAGTCCTACTCATGCTTCATCATTCTCTGACTCCCTCTTTTACTTCTGCTTTGAAGGACTCCTGTGATTATATTGGGCCCAACCAGATAATCCAGAATAATCTGCCTACCTTAAGGCCTGTAACCGTAATTCCACTTGCACAATACCTTGCCCCATAATGATATGAACATCATTAGCATGTTCATAGATTTTGGGATTAGGGCATGGATATCTTTAGGGGATGATTATTCTGTTTACCATACCTTTCATTTGAATGTGTATTGCTGATAGAATATTGACCTGTTTGAAATCATGCTTTCTCCCAAATGACAAAACATAGAATAATTTTGTCATATATGTTCACCTATCACAAGTTGGAGATTAAGAAAAACTAGAACATTTTCAAACTATTGCAATACAATTCTGAGCTATATTTGGAGAACTTTTCTCTTTCTCTGGAAGAGACAGAAGGAAGCATTTTTGAGAAGAATGGGAAACCATTCACAACATAAATGATGATCAACAGAAACTGTGCAATCATCACTTGATAAAGCCCTGCACAGATCGCATGTCATCTTCTGGGAAAATTTCCAGGACCTCTTTAGATAGGCTTAAGAACTGTTCCCATGGTGTTTTGTTTGTAGGTGCTATGGCAGATAACCCAAGGCTCTGACAACTTGTCTCTGTAGCTGATTCCTCTAACAAACAGTTGTGTCCATCTTCGTCTCCCTGGCTCCTAGTGCAGTGTCTGTTGCATGCTCATCAGTGTCCAGGACAAAGCTCTATGACAGAATAGGCTTAGGACAGGGCTCTCATCCCTCTCTGTTCCCAAGAAGGGAGGTCAGTGTTATGGAGAGCCAGCAATTAGCAACTGGTTGTGTAGATGCTTGTATTAAAAAGAGATATGTGGAGAAGGGAGCGAACCATTTCTCACTGTACTGAGCTATAGCAAGGCCACATTCGTTTATTCAGCCAGAACCTACTGCCCGTTACTATACAGACCTTGAGTTAGACATTGGTGATACACATGTGAGTAAGTCCAGCCCCTGCCCTGAGCACGGGGAAGTCCAGGGTACACCAGGTGTGTCTCAATCCAGGAAACATTGTATGCAAGATTCATTCTTGATAGTTTCTCCTTTCTTTTCTTTTTTACTTTTTATTGAATAAAACATATATACAGAAAGCTACACAAATTATAAGTGTGGAGCTCCATGAATTTCCACGAATTGAACAATCCATATAAGCAACAACCAGGTCAGGAAACAGAGCATTATCCACATGGTGGTGTATTTTTTTTTTTTCCATTCCAGCAGTCCTTATTTTATGCCTCTCAGATGGTGCTAGGACCTCACTGTGAGAGATGGATCCAGACCCTCCCTGTAAGTGAACAAACAAGGTGGTGTCCCCTTCCTGCCTTGGACGCTGTCTTGGTGTCATTCTCTGTGCACTGATATTTAACAGTGGGTTCTCTTGGGAAGAGAACTTCCAGTTTTTCTTACTAAAGAATCATGGCTACCCCAAAATATGACAGAGAAGAAGCCAGCCAAGCTTTATTTCATACACTCTTATGTGCAAAAATGCATTGTGGAATATAGGCATTAGGTATAGACATGTAGGAGATCAAGTCCTAATTACTCATTTCTAGAATCTGTTTTTCTGACTATGTCTCTCTTAAAATCTGTAATCACATAGATACAGTTGTGAAATGATGTAATTTGCTTTTTCATCTGAGGTTGGTTTATCTAACATGATCCCATCCATCACACCTGTAAGTGTACTCCAGTGTGGTTAACAATAAAACAACCGCCCGCACCCCCAACACATACACAAAATACCATCACCACCAAGAGCCATCTCTCCACTCCAACAAAACCCAATGAACTTTTAAAATGTAAGTATGTAATTTTCAGTTGAGGTAGCTCTTAGGCAACATATTTTATGGTCCCTTCCTTTGATTACCTCTGGTCATTACCTCTCATCAGAAAGTAACTCTCCATTAGAAGCATAGTTTTCACTCATGCTGGCCTAAACTGCACGCCTGCCCCCCACCCCCTGACTAACACCTGCAGTCATACCCAGTGGCCAGCAGATCAGTTCCCTTCAACTTTGGCTGTGTAGTGTTTATTGACACCCATCTAGATTGGTCCACACATTTCCTTACCTGAGAAACCCGAGAACTGTGGGATATATCCTTAGGTAATAGCTCTTGATAACAGGAGAACTTGAAGGCTCAGAAAGTAAAATATGTGAATTCGTATTCAGTTTTAATAAACTGAGGTAATTAGTCAGTTGAAACGCAATAGAAAGTAATAGTCTGTGACATATAAAAGACTGCCAGCTGACAAAGACAGAGCTGATCTTCACTCCACTAATATCCGTTTCTTCATCAACATTGAATTCTTCAATCTTTTGGCAATTCAATTACGTTGTAAAATGAATTTATAAAATTTGAACATCTATGCTTGTCTCTTGTTCTCCTGAAAACTTGAAAAGAAACTTTTCATGCATGTCTCCTGTTTCCCCAACCTGCACACATGCTAGGATTTAACTAGATTTCCAAGAGTTGTGTGTATTTTGAATATCAATTGTACATTGCAGATTCTAAGAAAATGTGTGTATTTGAAATGGATGGACAAAACAAACAAGGTAAGGGGAAAGATTCTAATATATAAGCTATGAGGGCAGAGGTCTTGTCTTTCTTGTTCATGGATTTATCCCTACCTAAAATAGTGCCTGAAATATTGAAAGGCTCAATAAAATTTGTTGAATAAATAAATTAACAAGAGAGAGACCATTCAGATGATTATTTAGTGGTAGTACCCTAATGGATATGTCCACCTCCAAATCCCTGGAACTTATATATGATCTTATTTGGGAAAAGCAACTTTGCAGATATAATCCACTTCATCTTGAGACGAGATCATCCTGGATTATCTGAGCAGATCCTAAATGTAATGACAAGTGTTCTTATAAGAAACACACAAGGGAGATTTAACAGACAGAAGGGGAAGAGATAACGTGACAATGAAGGTGGAAATTGGAGTAATGCAGACACAAGCCAAGAAATACTTGGAGACACCCAAAGCAGGGAGAGGCAAGGATCAAATTCTCCTTTGGAACCTCTGGAAGGAATGTGGTCCCTCTGATACAGGATACAGTCATTTTCATACTTCTGGTCCCCAGAACTGTGAGAGTATAAATTTCAGTTGTTTGAGGCCACCAAGCTTGTGGGGATTTGTTATGGCAGCCACGGGAAACTAATACAGAGACTAAAGTGAGAGACATGGCCTGTTTTAGAACATGTCCTGAGCAGAGCTGACTGCCATAGTAGATCTAAGTTGGGTTTGTGCTATCAGACATCACCTTTTTGTTTCTGCATCCCTTCTCAGTAGCAATAAGGAGTGATGCTTGCATGACTGAAGTGTCTTGAAGAAGAAGCTGTTAACTCTTGTGAGACATGCATTGACCATGTCAGTGGCTGTGGAAAATGGGGTTCTCCAGGTGGGGACCTTCTGAATGGGGAGCAATCCTGGGTCTTTTGTGACTGTCACATGGCTTGAGTTCTAAAATTCTGAGAAGTAGAGGGTAAGAGAATCCCACACTTTGTAAGTTGGGAGGGATCTTAAAGATCATTTTCATATGCAGATAAAGAGGATGGAAAGCAATGAGATAAGCATATGTTCCTTGCAAATTCCAGGAATGAAATGCGGGGAGGTGGCTAGACGATCCTCCTCCTCACACAGAGGGCTGCTTCAGCCGGTGGGATTCAGACCTCTTCATCGTTGTTTGAATTTAACCCCACGTACTTTGCCGTTGCCCTTCAAGCCAGTCCTTCTCACTAAGAAAGGCTCAATAAAATTTGTTGAATAAATAAATTAACAAGAGAGAGACCATTCAGATGATTATTTAGTGGTAGTACCCTAATGGATATGTCCACCTCCAAATCCCTGGAACTTATATATGATCTTATTTGGGAAAAGCAACTTTGCAGATATAATCCACTTCATCTTGAGACGAGATCATCCTGGATTATCTGAGCAGATCCTAAATGTAATGACAAGTGTTCTTATAAGAAACACACAAGGGAGATTTAACAGACAGAAGGGGAAGAGATAACGTGACAATGAAGGTGGAGATTGAAGTAATGCAGACACAAGCCAAGAAATACTTGGAGACACCCAAAGCAGGGAGAGGCAAGGATCAAATTCTCCTTTGGAACCTCTGGAAGGAATGTGGTCCCTCTGATACAGGATACAGTCATTTTCATACTTCTGGTCCCCAGAACTGTGAGAGTATAAATTTCAGTTGTTTGAGGCCACCAAGCTTGTGGGGATTTGTTATGGCAGCCACGGGAAACTAATACAGAGACTAAAGTGAGAGACATGGCCTGTTTTAGAACATGTCCTGAGCAGAGCTGACTGCCATAGTAGATCTAAGTTGGGTTTGTGCTATCAGACATCACCTTTTTGTTTCTGCATCCCTTCTCAGTAGCAATAAGGAGTGATGCTTGCATGACTGAAGTGTCTTGAAGAAGAAGCTGTTAACTCTTGTGAGACATGCATTGACCATGTCAGTGGCTGTGGAAAATGGGGTTCTCCAGGTGGGGACCTTCTGAATGGGGAGCAATCCTGGGTCTTTTGTGACTGTCACATGGCTTGAGTTCTAAAATTCTGAGAAGTAGAGGGTAAGAGAATCCCACACTTTGTAAGTTGGTAGGGATCTTAAAGATCATTTTCATATGCAGATAAAGAGGATGGAAAGCAGTGAGATAAGCATATGTTCCTTGCAAATTCCAGGAATGAAATGCGGGGAGGTGGCTAGACGATCCTCCTCCTCACACAGAGGGCTGCTTCAGCCGGTGGGATTCAGACCTCTTCATCGTTGTTTGAATTTAACCCCACGTACTTTGCCATTGCCCTTCAAGCCAGTCCTTCTCACTAGTTGATGATGACTGCATTTGGGCAAAAAGAGAAAGGCAAACCAACAAACACGAATTTACTTTTTCACCTTACACAGCCAAATGGTGAATGATTTGGCTTGAAACCAGTTTTGCTGAAACTACAAAAAGGTCTGGTGGGATTCAGCTTTGATCTTGAGAGAGGCTGTGAGGGGTTTGTTTTTCACAGGGGCTTTAGCCTACAGTTAAGTGCAAACACCTGCGGAAGTACTGGTAATTAGTAGTTAATGTTCTTAAAATTTAAAAAGAAAGCTTACATAATTACTTCCTATTTCTTATAATGTGCTGCTTTTCTTGAGATTTCATATTCCCAGAACATTTGCCAAGTTCCTGGGTTCCTCAACATACTAAATTGTTTATTAATTACACACGTATATTGCTTTCAGAAAAAAAAGAAAATACATTAAATGTTGGAAATAGGAATGAGTTATCTTTTAAATTACAGCCAAAAACTCATTTAAAATTTTGAAATATGAGACTGATAACAGCTCTGGAAGGTGGCCTTGATTTTTTTAAAAGATGGGATATGACTGGGAAGGAAGAGATGAATAAAAGAATGTTCAAGGCCATTTAATGAAACACTAAGTGTTAAATACATTTCACAGAGGGTACTTTTCATGTCAGCAGACACACATCTATGCCTTGGCTTGTCAGAAAGACCGCCAAGGCCCCCATTCTTATGGGTGAACACTGCCAAGAAAGGCTAAGTAATGCTAACAATCTCAGACTCTCGAGGTGACTGAAATGGAGGGACACACATTAATTAGTGCGCTGTGACTTTATTTTCAAAGGATTTTTGCTTTAGAATTTTTAAAGCAGATTTCCAACCCCTAAACCCCAGAGACTTTCTCTGCCAACTGGAAATGGGCATTTGTTCATTTACTTTGTTTAGAGGCTAGAGCTTTGAGAATGACATCTAAAATCTGTTCCTCATTTTGAATTGCTTCAAACTTTCAGCAAAGCAATCTTATAGCTTCAGTTTTCTCATCTTTAAAATGGGACTAACTGGTATGTCCCTTTTCTCCTTCCATGTCCTGCCACTACACACAAATGTACCTCATAGAACTGTCAATTTATATCACTTTTTAATACCATAGTGGGGGAGAAAGTTCCAAAATTATATATCCATTTACCACAGTCATATCTAACAATATACATATGTAAGAATAAAGACTAGGTGATACATATATACACTTCAGTTATTATTTATTCCTGTGTGGCTTCATTACTTTTTAACTAATCACTGGTTATTTATTCAAAATTCCAAGTTAAGGAATCTTTTGAGAAATGAGTAAAGCAGGATAGAAACAACTGAAAATTGAAATCAAGATTCTGGGATCCAGAATAGAAACCCCTCACCACGTAATGCTCACACAGGCTTTTTACTATTAAGGGACTGCTTATAATAATTGTTCAAAGGAACAGAGGAGAAGAAGGAAAACTAAGAAGAATTTAGAGAAAAATAGACCCCAAGCTGGAAGACATTTTAAAACATTTTGTTCTTCTCTGAACATTTGGGAAGCTAATCTCAGATAAAAGAGAACTTCCCCTTAAAATACTATTAGAGGAGAAACATTTTAACCATCTTTTTTGAAGATATTTTTAAAAATACATAGCTGATAAATTTAATATACTACTAATTTCCTCCATTTTACCTTGGGCATCTTCAATGTACAGGGATGACCCTCTGAATTCTTCAGAAATATTTTTGTTGTTGTTCTTTTCTTACTTCTCCTACAGATGAAAGAATATTCCTTCCTTAGCATTTCCTCACAGATCTCATTTTCCATTTTTTTGTCATATATGTGTGTGTACACATATGAGTGTGTGTATGTATGTAGGTGGCCATATTATTTTTATCACTGTACTCCATTTCATATCACTTATCACAATTTGTATTATTCAGTTATTGCTTATTTGTTTATTGTTTGTCTCACTCCCAGTAGATAGTAAGTTCCATCAGGACAGAGACTTTGATTATCTTATGGGGCAATGTTTACCCAGTGCCTAGCCTAGAGTCTGACACAGAGTAAGGATCCAATAAATACTGTTTAAATAAACAACAGAATGAATGAAATAGGATTTAAGAATGTGACTCAACATTGACTATAACAAGGGTATTGCAGGGATTCTGTATTCAAAATTTGCTTTTAGAGTCACAATGAAAATTCAAGATAAGGCTGTCAGTCACTATGGCTCTCAAATTCTTCTGCCAAGACTAAACATTGTGAATTACTCCCAGGTTCTCCAAGTTGCCCATGGCTTTTACTGATACTGCACTTGCCCAACAAACTCCACTTTGTTGTGTCCACCATTTTTCAGTGTACCGAGGACACAACAAGTTTCTTAGGTGCTGACTGCTATCCCAACTTTCTACCACTTATACATTTACTAAATATTTACTATAACATGGTTAACCTATCTGAAATTATAGTTTCCAAAATATTTATTCTCATACTGATGAGTATGAAAAGTAGATCAGAATCAAAAGTCATTATATACACATTTGTAAATAAATGAATATGTATATCTATCTATGGCTTATAGGTATGTCATTTAGTGGAGATATCCTAAACACAATAAATGCAATAATGTTTACAGTATAGAAAGCTCAGACAAATGGATAGGAAAAGCAGTAGATAAGTGAGCATTAGCTGTTAATAAGCAATTTGCAAGAGAGAAAATAGATTGGCTAGACAATATATGGGAAAACTTTGATTTCTCTGGTGATCAAGTAAATGCAAATTAAAATGATGGGAGATATTTTTGCTTATCAAATTAGCAAAGTTGTAGAGGTATTCTGATTTTTTACCCTTAGAAGGTTTCCTAGTTTATCTGTGCTCTTCCTTCACTTTCATTTTGTTTTTCAGTTTATTTTGTTGCCCCTTCTTTGTTTTTAAGATTTTTTTTTTTTGACATGGACCACTTTTAAAGTCTTTACTGAATTCCTGACAACACTGCCTCTGTGTTTTGGTTTCCTGGCCATAAGGCATGTGGGATCCCAGCTCCCCACCCAGGGATCGAACCCGTGCCCCACCCACCCCCATTTGAAGGCGAAGCCCTAACCACTGGACCACTAAGGAAGTCCCTGTTGCTCCTTCTTTTGATCAATAAATTTCTCTTCTTATATCCTTTGGAATTAATTTTTGGAGAATTATAAATATTGCTTTTGGAATTTACCTTTCCTAAATGTATCTGTCCTTAAAATTTCTTCCTCATTAAAATTTTTTTTTCTGATTCTTTGAACCTGTTTACCTTTGATTTTTAAAAAATAATTACTTTTTGAGTTTTCTTGGAATCTGTAGTGGATTGCTCCATCAGGATATTTTCAGGAGAAGGAGGGTAAGTATCTATACCATAGGATTAGCTTGAAATTTTTCTAACCTGTTATTTATTCTATTTTTAAGTAAGGCATACCTTGTTTTTTTGTCCATAGTTTTTAAAATGAACTACTCTAGAATTATATATTAGACAAATGTTCTAAAAAGAAAGACAGGCAGCTGAATTTCAGTTTTTTAATGTGTCTGTCATGTGATGAGAGGTTTGGCAAATGCAGTTCAGCCAGAATATTCAGTGTAGCAAAAGTGGCAAATGCCTTACACTCAGTCCATCTGTAGTTAGAACACAGCTGTGAGCAAACACACTGAGGAGCCTTATTTCACTGGCAGGAGAGGGACAGATGTGCCCTCTCCATCTCCAACTTTTGCAAAACTGTACTGGCACAAATCCAAGTTTCAAAGAAGTATCCTAAGTTTCTTGTTCTTTTGGACTCTAGCTGTCTATGGTTTTTACAGTGTTGAGATAGCCTGAGCTTACAACACTCCTGAGTGTAACAAGGATCTGAGGAGTTTCACACTGTGGCTAGTGCTGTTTACTCAAAGCCATCCTGGAAGTTCATTGAAGCAGGGGCCAGATCTTTTCTACACTGGATGCCTTGTGGGGTGATCACAAACACTGACTGGGATCAGAACTGCACTGATGTGGACAATATAGATACAATCGTGTCCAGATTTAAAGTAAGGTGCTGCATCATGTTCCGGATCAAATTAATACACTAGGTTTCGTTTATGTCTTTTAATGGAGAACAGTAGTGGCTCTTTTTGCTGCCTTGTTCCCAGTGAAATAGTCCGTGTATAGAGTTTCCCTTTTCAGCAACAGTTGTGTCTACAAATGCTATTTTCTGAACGACAGCTATTCAGGCATGCTATTCCCCAAACAAAGAGGTGCATTAAAAGAGTCTTGACAATTTCAGCTCCTAGAAACACAGGGGTCACACAAATCTGCCAAGTTGAAAGAAAACAAATCACTAGGGCAAGGCATTTTATTTAGTTCTAAACAGCATCTAGCACATGGATAGCATTCAAAAGCATTAATACAGCCATAATGCAAATCAACATGGGCCTGCAGTCCAGGAGCTGAAAGAAATTAGGCTAAACCCTAAAGAAATCAGACCATGAGTAAAAAGGAATTTCAATAAAATATCAAACATTATTCACTAATATGGCAGTAGGTCATCCATGTATATCTGGTACACTGGAGTGAGTTACAAAAGAAGTCAACACTTATAGGAAGAGACTTAAAGTGTAATGAAGGAGACAGGACAAACATAAATAAACAGAAACAAACAGGGCAGAAACCATTACACCACAGGCAAAAACAATGTCAACTCTACAGAGCTTGAGAAGGGAATCTTGGCTATTTACAGAAGTAGGGAGGTTGCTGGAAGGTTGGAGTTAAGATTTATATATTAAAGGGAGTGAGGTATGCTTCTTTTATTAAAGTACCACTAAAAATATGCGTGGACTGCCAGGCATAGCTTAGATTGAATTAAACTGAAAACCTATAGGTTCTGAACTGATTCAGGGATTCAATAGTCTAGGCTGCTAGAACCCTGGGTCTGCTTAGACTCATTCTTCTTTCCTTCATTTCTTTATTAATTCAAGAAAAACATTGACAGCTTATTGTCTCCAGAAATGATGCTAAATGCTGGGGATGTGCAGAAAAATAATTTACAATCCCTCTTCTCAAGAAACTCATAGTCTAGTTGATGAGACAAACATGGAAAATAAATAATCATAATATAATGCTTAAGTAATAGAGGTGTTACAAAGTGAAAGAAGGAGGTGATGGCCTCCATCTGGAGGGTTAGGGAAAGCTGTGTCTTTAGAATGGGTGGGGTTTAGCCAGATACAGGGGAGCTGGAGGTGAGGACATAAAGGTCAACCATTTCCAGGAATGATTGTAGTTGCCTGGGGCTGTCCAGAATCCAGGGTGAGAAAAAGTTAGGTATGTGAGAAAGGGACCAACAGTGAAGGAATTGGAAGCTCTGCTAGGAGATTTGGCCTTGGTAGTATAAGAAGTGGGGAGTCCAGGAGGCTCTAAAAAGGGGGAGGGGCATGAGCTGATCTGTGAAATCCAGAGATAAGAAACTGACTGATAACTAGGTGGACTATGTGTGGATGACTGACTGCTGTGTTAGTGAAAACCTCAGATAATTTTATTGAAATTTCTTTTTACCCATGGTCTGGTTTCTTTAGAGTTTAGTCTAATTTCTTTCAGCTCCTGGTCCATAGGCCCAGTTGATTTGCATTATAGCTGTATTTATGCTTTCGAGTTCCATCTGTGCGCTAGGTGCAGTTTAGAACTGAATATGGTGTCTTCTGTTGTGATTAGATTTCTTTCTGTTGAGCTGTTTTCCTGAAACACCACCCATGGCTGGAATCCTGGAGAAGAAAGTGGCTGAGAATCCTCCCTTCCCTTTCTTTGCATGTTCTAGGTGCTGAGTCTAGTCCTGGGCCCTCTAATCTTCCTTTCTCATGGCCTCATTGGAGAGAAGGATATGCTGCATTTGTGTACAGCTAACTGCTGTTGGTTGTTCTGTGTTCTGCAGAAAAAAGTAGGAACTTTGATGCATCTAAAGTTCACACAATGGTAGTTCCTATAGTCACTGGGTCATAAAAATCATGAAATACCAAAAACACTAATGCAATGCTTACTACATGTCAGCCTCTGTCCTAAGTCCTTTACTTTCATTCATTTAATCCCTTTCTATAACATTCTATGAGCAAGGTACATTTATTCCCCCACTTCATTAAGACAACTGAGGCTCAGAAAGGCAAGTATGTTGTTCAGGGTAAAAGAATTAGAAATGGTGGAGTTGAGATATAAATCCAAAGCTCTAAGATTCTAAAGGTTAAGCTTTAAAAAACTCTGCCAGGGTTTTCCAAACTTTGCCTGATCCCAAGGCCACCTGTAGTGCCTATTGAAAATCCTGAGTCCCAGGTTCTTCCCCTAGAAATTCTAATTCTCAGGTCTGGGTCTAGAAATACATTCTTTTAAGAAACACCCCAGGTTATATTTATAATATGGGAGTTGGGGTTGCCAACTGTACAGCAAGTGTTGGCAAAGATTTTTCTTAAAGGGTCAGATGGTAGATATTTTAGAGTTTGTGGGCCATGTGTTTTCTGTACAACTACGTTGCCACTGTAGTAAAAAACAGTCATAAACAGGACGGACATGAATGAGTATGGCTGTGTTCCAATAAGACTTCATTTACAAAAACAGCAAGTTGGATTTAGCTTGCAGGTTATAGCTTTCCACCCCTTGCTGTATATCTTAATGTTTTCTAGAGGAATCATTCGTAATTTCCTTGGACCATGTGAAAATACACTCCAGGATTGTGCTCTTGTATAAGATTCTATCCAGAAAAAATTTGAATTTTAAGGTACAATTTTATCCCATTTTCCCATATTTGTCCTGAGAACTTGCCTTTTGAGGGAAACTAAGGACAAATTCTGGCCTATGGTACTTCATTCTCTGGTTAGCCAGGGTCTCACACAATTATTATCTCTGTAGCTCACACGATGTATATTTTCATCTTTGTCCTTGCCATGGTGCCTAGCACATAATTAGTGCTTAATAAGTATTTACTAATTTCAATTTAGTAAATATTTAATAAGCAATAAATACATGCTAGATACCATGGTGGCTTGGATTTTCAGGTAGAGAGTTGGAAATGTATGTCTAGCATTGAGAAAAAAGATGACAGGTGCAGATTTGAGATCACTGTGGGATAGGACAGAAGGTTAGAAGAGAAGAGAAGAGGTAGTGGAGAGAACTCTGGAGGAGGCAGGTCAAAGCCAATCAGTGCAAAAGTTTGAGATGGAAGGTCAGAAAGGAAGACAACACTTACTGGATGACAGAAACTAAGTGATGAGGGAGTTTCAAGAAAAACAGGCTGTTTGATACTGTCAGCTGTAAAGAGGTCTGACAGGATGAGCACCAGTTATTAGGAAGGAAAGGAGAACATTCGTCATCCTCAAGAAGTTTCTGTAGAAAAATATGAGCATAAGCCAAGTTGTTACAAATAGAGTCACTTATGGGAGGAAAGAAGATAAAGAATTGAAAGCAGATCAGAGTTACAGATCTTGAAGATGATAGAATTCAGGTGATGATGAGGTTCAGGGTGTGGTGGTTGAAGTAGAGAGGAGATAAACTTGGTTGGAATTGAGGAGGTATAGACAAAGGAAGAGGTGAGGAGAACAATTGTGATGTAATTGCCATGGTTCTTTTAGAAGATAGAGAAGTATCCTGGAGATCAGAAGGAGAGAATACAGAAAATATAATACCAGATGACACGTTAGACTTCAGATGAGAGACTTCTGTTAAATACTAAGTCAAAACAGGGACTAGAAATTATGACCTTGTATATAAAATGTTATCTCTTGGACGTGGGCTTCCACTAAAAGTTTCTGGGCCTGGAAAGCTCATGGTGAATTTCTTTTATTTGTTCCACTTCCCACCACCTGAGTATCTAACTAGATATCCTGTCCTCTTGCAATGTTTTTTTTTGTTTGTTTTGTTTTGTTTTTTTAAAAGCTAAAAGAAAAGAACAAGGAAAACAACAAGAACAGGAAAACAGCTTCCATCTCTGGAAATTCCAGTTCCTTAATAAGGAAGTTGAATATCAGGAATTTTTTCCTCAGAGACATATTTTTCCTAGGGAGATATTGTCTGCTCGTCTCTGTTTAATAACAATCTTACTGCTTGAAGGGGAATCCAAGAAATTGGAAAGATGCTATCATGAGCAACCTTGTACAGTTAAGCATCAGATAGTGTACCTTGCTTAGTAAGGTCAAGGATGGGAGTCATCTGTAGAAGGGCTAAACACCTTGAAAAAATTTGAGGGAGCCAATGGAATGCCAAATTGTAACAGCTGCTAGAGACAGGAGGTCGTCAGAGAAACTTTATACTGATGAGTAACTGAACTATATATATTCTATTTATCGTCTATCTATCTATTTATCTATCTATCTATCATCTATCATTTATCTATCTACCACTACTCATGTGCCTAGAGGGGACTGTAGCCAGGTGGTAGGTGAGGGTAGATGAACCAACCACAAACAAAGAATCGGGTGAGAGAATTGGATTCAAAGAGCAGGACCATGAGGAGTGATGAGAGGTATAGACAAAGGAAGAGGTGAGGAGAACAATTGTGATGTAATTGCCATGGTTCTTTTAGAAGATAGAGAAGTATCCTGGAGATCAGAAGGAGAGAATACAGAAAATATAATACCAGATGACACGTTAGACTTCAGATGAGAGACTTCTGTTAAATACTAAGTCAAAACAGGGACTAGAAATTATGACCTTGTATATAAAATGTTATCTCTTGGACGTGGGCTTCCACTAAAAGTTTCTGGGCCTGGAAAGCTCATGGTGAATTTCTTTTATTTGTTCCACTTCCCACCACCTGAGTATCTAACTAGATATCCTGTCCTCTTGCAATGTTTTTTTTTGTTTGTTTTGTTTTGTTTTTTTAAAAGCTAAAAGAAAAGAACAAGGAAAACAACAAGAACAGGAAAACAGCTTCCATCTCTGGAAATTCCAGTTCCTTAATAAGGAAGTTGAATATCAGGAATTTTTTCCTCAGAGACATATTTTTCCTAGGGAGATATTGTCTGCTCGTCTCTGTTTAATAACAATCTTACTGCTTGAAGGGGAATCCAAGAAATTGGAAAGATGCTATCATGAGCAACCTTGTACAGTTAAGCATCAGATAGTGTACCTTGCTTAGTAAGGTCAAGGATGGGAGTCATCTGTAGAAGGGCTAAACACCTTGAAAAAATTTGAGGGAGCCAATGGAATGCCAAATTGTAACAGCTGCTAGAGACAGGAGGTCGTCAGAGAAACTTTATACTGATGAGTAACTGAACTATATATATTCTATTTATCGTCTATCTATCTATTTATCTATCTATCTATCATCTATCATTTATCTATCTACCACTACTCATGTGCCTAGAGGGGACTGTAGCCAGGTGGTAGGTGAGGGTAGATGAACCAACCACAAACAAAGAATCGGGTGAGAGAATTGGATTCAAAGAGCAGGACCATGAGGAGTGATGGCAGCTCGAACACTTGCAAGTGCACATATTGGTGCCATACCCATTGATTTCTGCATTGAGCTTTAGACATGCTGCTCCAGTTTTAAGCAGCCATCATGGTTGGAGCCAAAGTGGTCTGGCAGGTTTGGGCATCTTGCCAGAGGTTGCTAAGGCTCTTTAGGTGCTGAACACCAGCAACCACAGCCTAGCAAAGGAGACTTTCACAGCTCTAACACTTAGCTTCTTGGGATCTCTATTGAAAATTTTAGCTCTCCCAGCAGTAAAGATGGAATCCCATAACTTTTGCTAAAATCATAATAGTTAAAACTTATTTCTAAGGTTTTTTGTTTTGTTTTCAGCCTAGGATCTTCATTTTCTTTCCTTCACTCCTTGTACAACTTAATAAAAAATATGCTATTGCTATTTTGCCCATAATCAGGTTTCATAGCCAAAGTATGGTTCCTAAATCACCCTTCTTTCCTACCTCTGTGATTAATCCTCTTTTTACACTTATTTTCTAACCTTAGATTAAACTCGCATTCATCTAACTAACATCATTTAATACTTGGGAGAGAAATAAAAGAAGCAGAACACATTGTTTCTGCTCTTGAATATCTAACAATCCAATGCTTGATGTACAGATTCTTGGTGCACATAAAAAAGACATAAACTTACAAAAAAATTAAACAAATGAAAAATCAATGTAGCTGCATCAAAGTAACTCAATCAATATGTATTTGTTTATATTCAGAGGGAATGAAGGAATGCAGCATATTTGGACCGGAGTAAGCTTACAGGTGTGAGCCTCTGTAAAGAAGGATCCTTAAACAGGATTCTCTGTGAGGCAGGGACGTGAGCTCTGAGGCCAGATGCCTGGGCTGGCAGTGTCCAGGGTGGCTGGCCAGGGTGGGTTTCAGAATGCATAACAAAGATTTTAGTTCTAGTAGCTATTATAATTTTTCAAAAAGGGGTTTTGATTTATTTAAGCTAAGTTATTTGCATAGACAATCAACTAAATATGTAAGTATAAGTCTTGAGTAACTATATCTAATTTACTCTCACGATCTTTAAAACTCATCATTTCGTTCCTTACAAATTTCAGGGTTTTTTTTTTTTCATCCTCTATGTATCCTTGCCTTATATTTTTAGGTGAACATTTCATGCTTCCCCTCTTTCCCAAATGGTTGAGAAAACTTTTGTGGGTTCTTATGTAGCACCCATGTTGCAACTATGGATTTTCTCCTCTCATGACCTGTGTCCATCCCTTCTCTCCTGAGATTTTGCAAGTGGTTGAAATGAGTGCCGCTTCCATGGGGGGTGCTTTGGGGGTGAGTCTTATTTTATCAGCTCCATGTCTCTCTCAGGCCAGCACACTGCCTGCTACACAGCAGGTACACGTGGTGCACAGTTGCCCAATTCTACTTGCCTTTTGTGATGTTACAGGGCAGGAACAAATGAGGATTTTGTACTCTTATCTTGAGCAGATCATAAGTTCATCTTATTTATGAAAACGGTGGTGAGTCTTTGAGGGTTGGAAGATGAATATGCACATTGTACATTGAAGTATAAAGTTTGAATGACTCTATCTTAACACTGGAAAGTTGTTATCAGTCCTGCAATTTTTAAAGCATTGCATAGAGGTACAGCTGTTTGATTTCCATTGACTTCCAGCTATTGTACATTCACATAATGAAAGCAGTTTGTCCACATGAATAAAACATCAATAGGATGTATGTATAAGTACCATTTAAGAAAAAAATAGAGAAAGTAAAGCATACTTATATATATGAAAAAACAGGGAGGCAAAGGGACCAATTTTCTGGTTTAAAAAATGTTCTCACTTAAGCAAATGTCTCAGGTCACTCCCCTAGATCAGATTCAGGTAGGGACACTGTTGCCCACATGTCTCAGGAAAAGCAAAGCCACCCTTGTAAAAACTGAGATCACCTAGAGAGTATTTTTTCCTACAATTGGTTTTTCATTTTCTGGTCTCGTTAATTGATTTTAAAGAAGGACATGGTTGCAGGAACCCCAGGACTGCCTCTTTAAGCCCCCCTGAGCCGGAGTTAATCGCTGGCAGCCCCAGCTGGCTTTCCTCTGTCCCAGACAACTCTTGCTGAAATTAATGTGGCTCAAGCAGGGGCTGGGACTGCCAGTTGTCCAAAGACAAAAATCATTGGTTTTAAGAAAAATCCTCCTTTTAATGATTCACAGTTGAATTAGGATTTCAACTCAGCTCAACAAGCAAACAAAGCAGAGAACTCTTGGAGAGGTTGGGCTTGAAGCTGTCAATATGTTGCAAGTCATGGGATGCTTTCGGCCCCATAACACTAGGGCATGTGGAATCAAGGAGCCAACAGTGACTACAGGTGACATTGTGGATCACATATGTGTGTGGTCATGCTCTTGCCTTGGAAGGTCCAGGTTTCATTTCTACCTCAATGTACTTTTACAAAGTCTGTTTTAGACACAGTGCATGCTGCCAGGTGCTGAGCAGGGGACACACACACACGTAAAACGCAATTTTTACCCCAGGAGCTTAATATCTACCTAGGAAAATTAGGCCTACACACATAAGAAGAAACACAAATTGAAATCTTGATTCTCAGATTGAAAGCCAGATTCTCAGACCTAGCTGTGTCAGAATTACCTGGTAAGCTTAATAGCCAGACACACACGTGGACATGTACACTTATGTGCACACACACACACAAGCACCAGCAACAGCACAAATAATGACAACCACAAAACAATTCCCTGGCCTCACCCCAGACCTCCTACTGAATCAGAATCTCTGGAAATGGGATCAGAAAATTTGGAGGTTTAAAATATTCTGGATAATTCCTATTCACAACAAAAATCTAGAGTTTCATTAAATGAGGGAAGTTTATTGAATAGGTAGGACATTTCCAAATAAAATAAGATACTGAAACATTAATTACTTAAAACTGATTTCCCTTTGCGGGAAGACTAAAGGTATTTAGGATACTAATGTATTTGATGCCACCCTGAGATATTCTCTGTAAAAAAGCACAAGTTTTTAGGTATGTGCATAATCAGGATTTTCTAAGATTAGATTAAATCTAGTTGGATAAATGGATTTTGCTGTGAGTGAGCCAGGGCAAGACCGGATATAGTTTCTCCCTTCAAAATTTTCTTCTTGGAACACTGCTTTTCATAACAGCTTGTGCGTTCCTTTGTCTTTAAGTGATCCGTATTTTCTGTTGAAATCTCTTCACTTTGGTTAAATGAATGAGTATTGTTTGGCTTTTTCTAAAATTCCTTTGATCTCCAGCTAACTTTGAGATGCTTCAGAGAGCCCCTGAGGCACCTCAGAGAGAAATATTTAACTAGGATTATTTGGTATGTTCAATTAAAGGTAATAAGTTAAAGTAAACATAATTCCAGTTATTGTAACCACGTTTCTTTACCAATTACATTGCAGTCAGATGTTTAACTGTGCCCTTTTAAGTCTTTCTGTCATTTACAGATAATTTTTGTACTCTGATGCCTTTGCAAATGTGTTTCATTTTCAAGAAGACTTAGGCAAAGGACCTTTTGACAAATGCAGGTCTCCAATAAATTCTGAGCGAGTAAGAAATTTTAAAAATCTTAATGGAGAATCTGATGGCCTCATAATATGTTAACAAAAGGATTAGTTGCTAAATGAGCTGGTAAATAATATTTATGGATTTCCAGACAGAAGGAAACCCTTCCCTTAAAGATACTAATGACTTGGAGCAATTGGGTAAATTACACCTCTGTAGGTAAAATTGAAATATTCTTCTTTTGTCTCTGCCTGGTCCCTCTGGAAATTGGAAACTCTTGAGTTCTGAGCAGCCTTATAATGTGAATGAGAAAGACAGTCTCCTGGAATATGTAGGGATCTTGATATTTGGGGGAATTCTGTAAAAGAGAAATCCACCAGGGTAAAATCTGATGGAATGCCTTTGGCATGGCTTTCTGGGCCTCTAGAGGGGCTTTTGAAATTTAGTCTGAGGATCCTTTTGAGGAATTACACCAGAGTCAATGTGGAGGAGCCTATCTGGTCCTCTACAGGGGGAGGACCAGACATTTTGAAAACAAATAACTTAAATTTGGCTGTGCTCAATGGATATGAAGGTCATTTTAGGAGAAAAAAATAGGATTATGTTTCAACAGATATAAAGTTATAGTTCTGTTAATTGAAGTCTGTATTTATGAAAGTTATTGTGTTAGATACATATTTGCCCTGATGTTTAGGAGGAAAGAAAAATTACCTAGTGAAGTTATCAAATTACTCATGACGTATCACTATTTGTTTTAGGTCTACTGCTGAAAGTACATGTACAATGCTTGTGTGACAATTGGGTATAAGTGATCAAATGTATGGCCTATTAAGCTTTCCCTCATTAACATACCTCTGAACTTGTTTACCATACCTGATGAGTTTTCCCCCTATATGGATTAACTAGGCAAGTATAAAGGAGGCCTAGCAGTGACAGACATGATCTACACCCAGAGCAAACAGCTGAATCACCGCAGCATCGAGGGACAGATATTTTGATCATCAATGTCTTCTATTGAAAGAATTGCAATCAAAAGGGGAAATGAAAGAAAAATATCTGCATGTATTGAGGTACGAGGAAGTCACTCTGGCTTATACATGGCTTAACTTTAAAAAGAGGACTGTTTTGTGGTTTTTCAGACATGCATTGCACATCTACTTGACACTGAGGAGGGGAACACATTTGAAAGTCAAAACAGCATAACAATGGTAAAAGTAGGTGACCATTGTGAATGTGATTTCAGGTGCATTTCTGTATTGTTGTGAACTTGAATTTTCTGGGCTATGTCAGACCCCGGATGCCACAGCATTTAAAAATTCTTCCACCCTATCTTTCATTAGGTTGAATAGAGGCCTTCCCAGCTATAATGGAAAAAGCATCTGGAGTGGCAAAAACCCTTCTTAAGGACGTTATTCCTAAGTAGACAGCCTTCCCTCTATTATTCAACATGACAATGGATCTGCTTTCATCACAGAAAACCTAAGAAGACGAATTACACTCTGGGGCAAACTCTCCCCAATCTATGCCAGGAAACTCATCTCAAATGGAACAAAGGCTTGCCGACTGCTCTTCTCTGTATACTGGTGGTCCCTAGGAGTGGGCCATTCTTAGCTCCAAAGAGAGTAAAAAAAGAGAAACATTTCTAACACAGGAGGTAAAAATTAAGCAGCATGTACAACAGATTGGTCAACTGTTAACTGCTATGCATGAGTTTATTTCCCACAGGTCTCTCCCTCACCTGGAAGCTCCCTTGCATCCCTTCAAAGTAGGAGACCAGATACTGCTGCAAGTATGGAAAGAGCAAGGACCTGAGCAGCAGCTTGAAGAGAAATGGAAGGGGTCCTGTGACATTCTTCTTACTATTCATGACTCTAAAATTGGCTGGAGTAAAACCATGGGTACATCACACTAGAGTAAGTAGATTAGCAGAGACTGAACAGCCAAGCCTGCCAACAGCCAGCAAGCAGACTCCCAAAGTGAAAGTGCATATCTTGCCCTTTGGGAGACCTTTAAGTATTTGTTCAACAAGCAAAATAAGAGTTCTGTTCTTTTATCCTTTCTCGTACCTTTTACCTTTCCCCACAAAATTATGGATTCTTATGTTGATTATTTTGATAATTCTAACTGGGTCTTCAGGATTGCTTTGGTGGCTCTTCCCCTTTTCCAAACCATTCCCCTTTCAGAGAATGGTTTGGAAACAACTGGCTACAACATATCTCCTCATAGTATCAGGTCCGGACTGGGTTTCAGGCTCATTATTAAGGAATTGAGATATTAATCTTATAAAACTTAGATCTGGGCCTTAAGACTCAGTGTATTATTCAGTTTCTATTCCTTCAAACTTAGGCAGGACTATGTTCCATTTCAACAGGAAGTAGCCAGAGCAGTTGACACCCCATTCCTGAAAGATTCGGGGAGATATAACACCAAAGTGGGGATTAAAACCTGTGTCTACCTAGAACTGAGTTGCTCTGCCATGTTTATGATTAACATCTCTATCCAAAGCAATTATTCCCTTTCTTGACCAACATCCATTCTCCTCAAGATTGAGGAGTATCAAAGAAAAGGGGGCAGTGAAGGACCCTGTGGGTCTCCTGGGCACAGAAGGCTTTTTTTATCTCTCATTTCTTGTAGGCAAGATTCCAGCCTCCATGACCTCCCCTGAGTTCCAAAGGGCAGATTCAAACAGTTGCTAATCAAGGGAGGAGCAACCAAGAAACCACCTGAGGCAAGAGTAAAAGGTCCAGAGAGCTCATCAAGATTAGGAGATCGTGCCACCACCGGAGACCCTGCACAAACCATAATCTTCTCAGCAACCCCACCCTTGAACTATTGTTAGTGAACTCCTCATCAAATCCTCCCAGGATAGGACACAAAGTTTTTCAAGGCAGGAGCCGACTGTGTCCCCTTTCCCTGGTAAAACAATAAAGCTATCCTTTTCTCCTTCACACAAAACTCTATCTCTGAGATTCAATTCAGCACTGGTGTACAGAGAAGTTGAACTTTCAGCATTGATTCCAAGGAGGCTGGTTGGGCAAGAAAGTCCTTTAGTTGTTCGTGTTTTAAAAGACTTTTTTTTCTTTATTTCTTTTAGTCTTAGGGAATTGGAACTTCCCTTCTTTAGGGAAGTCTTATCTACAAAAGAGTTAGCTGAAAAGACCAGTTAGAACATTTACATTGCAAAGATACAAGGAGAGAAATGCAAGCTTTGCCTAGAAAGACTTCTGATCCTTTAAGGTCAAACTCTTGGAAAAACTGTTTTTTGTTTTTCAGAATGACCATAATAATCATAGCCATTTTCATCAGGCCATTGGATGCATTGCTACTTTCTATGGGGAATCAATCTCAGTGTTATAAAAAGGAGCTTCAAAGAAAGATGGATAGCAAGGAGAAGACATTGAAGTGAACATTTAGAGGAAAAGAATGAGCAGTGGGAGAAAGGGAGGGACAGGGAGAGAGACAGAGAGGAGAGGAGAGCTAGAAGATTTTTCCAGTTTGGAAATCCTTTGAGATACTTGTGAATTAGTTTCTCTGAAAGAGGCAATAACGTATATATCTGAAGACCTTGAAATACCAATTGAAACAGGCTTCCATCTTGTCTTACATACTATTTCTTTGCAGATAAACTGTTCAGATAAACTAATGGAGGAATTTAAAAATTGTCCCTGATTGGCCAATTAATTGTAGACCATTTCAGGAAATCTCACTCCAGCAAGATACTTGCAGAACTAGGGCCCATAGTTCATAAACTATGAATTTCACTAGAAGTCCTAGGAAGAGGCTATCCTGCAGTTTTGCCCTTACAGAATGAACTTCCCATATTTTAAGAGTAATCATGCACCAGAACAAATTGGGAAATGAAATCCCAAAGGTCACCCAAACAAAATGAGAAACGAATCCCAAAGGACACTGAGGAAAAACCCTGAAATATGAATCTCCTTACAAGTGCTAGAGACAGAAATCCTTGAACAAAAGACAGATCTCCTACCAAGTGGTAGAGCAGAATGTCTTCCCCCATGGAGAAAGGACAAAAGTCGACATCTGGAAACACCCAAAGACCTTAACCTCAATCAAAATATGAGTTTTGGATCCAGGAGGTACTCATGCAGCAGCCCTGATTCAACTGGAGAGACAAACTGGACAAAATGGGTCTGCATAGGTACATTACACCAAATCTGAAGAAACATTGGGTAACCACCAAGGGTTGCTCTTGATCCTATTGACTACACCAAATAATGTTAGCCAGGAATTCCAGGAATGGAGCCTTGCTAAAAAAAAAAAAGAGGCCTTTGTTTGGAGTTTGTTATGATGGCAGCCCTGGAAATACAGATCCAAGAAGACCTCAAATTTTGTTCTGCTAGACTATAAAGTGGTGGAGACTAACAAAGTTAAAAAACTGCAAGGTAACTTTGTCAAGAATTTATATTGGAACTGGCAGGAAATGAAGGGGCTTGTTAAGCAAGAATTGGCTGGGGTTCAAAATGAAGCTTTGAAGTCACATAGTTTTGAACGCGGAGGGGGACTTTAAAATACTAGGTTGCAGCCAGCAGCTGTGTAAGAGGTGCTGTTTTGAAAATGGCTGTTGGGGTCCACCAGGCTCCATTTTGGATGCCTGAACCATAGTTACTATCTTTTGACTTATAAATTATCTTAAATATGTCTCATCCTTAAGAACAGTCTGGGCCTGAGAGTGAGAAGACATAGCTCCTCCTTCAAATGAAAATGGACCCCTCCTTGTTGACCTTCCTTTCTCCTTTCTTCATCTTTATTACTTTTCAGATGGTCACTAGAAAAGTGGAGGGTAGATTATCTTCATTACTGTCATGGTAGAATTGTAAAGCCTTTTTCTTTTCCTCTTCTGCAGGGTTCTAGCATTAGACTTGTTTACCCCAGGAGATTAAGGTCCTACTTCCTCTTTGGGTGGCAACCTGGAAAGAGTTTTGAACACCAATTCAATGAGATAGTCACCTCCTTTGGAGTTCTGGAAAGCATAGGAATAAAAGCTCCATTGTCTTTAGTCATTTTAAGTAACACTTTAGCAATTCAGCCCAAGAGTTGGAGGAAAGAGCAATGATGAGGTGGTCCCCAAAGCAGATGAGAAGTTGTTTTCAAGGCACCTCCACAGCTGTGCTTAGGAGACCATCCCTCAGCACCAGTGTCTGCCTTACCATCTCCTTCTTTGTCACTGTCACCAGGGACAAGGACTTCCCATCATCCCAGAGCTATCCAAATCAGCAGCATGAGAATAGGAGATTCCTCCACTCTAGACCAGGGTCAGGGCTAGTTCAGGCACTCCTCCTCATTTCCTGTTCAATCGCACAGGTCTTACAACGCCCTGACCTGGCCACTAGGGGACTCAGATAGGCAGATTGATATCTGTCAACTGAAAAAAAAAAAAAAAAAAAGCATGACCTAAAAGTTGAGAATTATGTTTTATTTGGCAGAGTTTATGAGGACTTAAGTCTGGAAGATAGTCTTTCAGATAGTTCTCAGGGACCATTCCAAAGAGGTAAGGGAGGAGCCAGGATATACGGAAGTTTTTGCAATAAAAGTCAGGTAGTCAGGACATCAAAAGATTACTGTTAATTGAAGAAAATCAGATATCTCAAGTTAAGGAATTTAGTACTTTTCTGTGTATAGGAAGATGAAAGAGTTTAGGCTTATTGAAAATCGTTCCTTTGATGCGCACCTTGATAATGACCTAAGGCCAATTTTCTGCTTCTCTTCGTCCTGAGTACAGTCAGGGTGCACAGTGCAGGATGACTGCAGTGGCTGATGGTTTGATGGCTGAAACATCCTTTATTTACTGATATGGCGGGTAACATTCTTTACCCACAAGCTTCCTCTAGGTCATAAACTTAACCAATGCCTGGGAGGCATTTCATGGCAAATTTTTGTCCCATGCTTCTAGGAAGGCTCGTTCCTAGATCATGTAAATATTCTGTTGATAGGTCCCTCAAGCTGTCAGTTTTTGCATCAGACACTGTTGATAACCTAAAATTCTCTAGGTGGCCTGTCTTACTAGCCTACTATGATCCAGTAAATATTTTCCTCTGTTGCTTCCTCCAATACCTAGAGTTGCACTATTATAGAGGTATGTATGATCAACTGTCTCAAGACTTAGTCATCATTAAGTTTTTCAGAGACCTGGTTACATTTTGGGCAATGTAAGAGGCAACAGTCTTGTAAAACAGACAGGATATAAATAGTACAGCTATTAATGTTAATGAAGTCACAGGGCAGCAGAGAGGGATATGAGGTATAAATAATTGAAAACAACAAGAGAGAACAAATTAAAACAATGGTAGGTATAATGACTTGTAATCTGCTCCCAAAAAGCCATCAATTCCACATGGGGACCAGCTAAAGAAGCCAAATTCTGGAGAGATCAGGTAGAGGAAAAAAATTAAATGTTCTTTCTTTGTTTACAAGGGCATACTTTATAAAATTGTGATAGGTCCTAGTTAGTGTCAGAGTGATTTCTGATTTTGAACGTATGCAGCAGTGAGCAGTAACTTGCAGTGAGCAGCAGCTGGAAGTGAGACCTTAGTTCCTTGACCAGGAATCAAACCATGGTTGCCTGGGTGCAAACCGTGAATTCCAACCACTAGACCACAAGCACAAGTGGCTAGAGTCTAAATCCCCAGCCCTTGCCTGCCTTGCAAAGAAAGTTCTGACAAGGAGACTGAAGGTAGAGAGGAAATCAAAGCATTTATTAGAAAAGCAGAGTACATGCAGAAAGACACATGGGCAAACTCAGTGAGAGAGTCATGCCTTTGGGAAGTTTAAATCCTTTATAAGGGGGCAATCTTCTGGGTCTTTGTTTTTCTTCTCGCCAATTGTCTTGCTTTGACCCCATGGATAATTTGTCTCAGGACCCTCCCCTATTTGCACACACACACCTCAGCCAAGATGGATTTTAACACAAGGGCATCTGGGGTAGGGGGTTGGCTTGACTTATTCTGGTCTGGTGTCCCCTGCATTTTTGACCCCAAGGAACTTTTCTGCACATGTGAAGTGTCTCCCTTTCCCCAAGGATAGGAAATATGTGACCTCTTGATCTTCTAAACAGGATTTAGCCCCTTTCTCTTCCTGTCAAAAATGTGATCTTAGGGCTTCCCTGGTGGTGCAGTGGTTGAGAGTCTGCCTGCCGATGCAGGGGACACAGGTTTGCGCCCCGGTCTAGGAGGATCCCACATGCTGAGGACCGGCTAGGCCTGTGAGCCAACAAAGTGCAGATCTGGAAGTGCAGTCAGGAGGCTGCTTATAAATATGTAGCCTGGGGCCCACTTGCCTCCTGCCTCAGGAAATATAAACGGAAAGCTGGTAGTAAATGTCCAGCCTGGAGCCCATCTATCTTCTGCCCCAAGAGGAAAGGATTTCCTGGAAAACAAAGGAATAAAAGTCAGTATATTTCAGAAAAAAATTATAAATGTATAAATCATATTTATCAGTTCATTCTGTCCCAGGTAATTAATTTCTGTTGATTTGGATGAAGTCCTAAGGTCTTCCAATAGAGTTTTGTAATTTCTTACCCAGTTCAGAGACATGACCTAAAAGTTATCAGAAACTTACATTTATCAAAAAGTACTTTTTTATGAATCTTCTTGAAGATCTTCATTTTAAAAAGCATTAAAGTAAAATAATGATTGTCTATAAACAGCAAGACTTAAAACGACATGGTTAAATATCTGATTACAATGCAATTGACAAGAAACCAGTATTTTAGTGACATACAATATATTAATATAATAGCTAGAATTATGACATAATATTATACAAGGACATGTTAAATTTTTAGGCATTCCATATAAATTTTGGAATATCTATTAATCACATTTACCCATACCATAAAACTTAAAAAGATTTACCTTCAATCACTTGACATTGCTTCTCCAGTAATTTAACATATGAAATAAGCCTGTAAACAGGAATCTGGTAGCAAATGTCCAGCCTGGAGCCCATCTATCTTCTGCCTCAAGAGGAAAGGTTTTTCTGGAAAATAAAGGAATAAAAGCCAGTATATTTCAGAAAAAATAAATTAGTTTCACATTCCTCTCTGAGATACCTCAGGATTTCTTTGAATCACAGCAGAATTCAAAAGAACTTCAGTTAGAGTTTGATATTTGGGAATTTTATCCAAAACATCAAAAAGGTTTCAAAACAGTCAAATATGATCATATATCACTGTAAGACAATACTTACTCACTTGATCACAGTGACAAAAGATTTAAAGAACATATAAAGCTCACTTAAAGGCAAAGAAACTCACACAATCTGTTATCAAAATCAGCATTCTAAGAAAATTTTATTCTCTTTACAGAGAAGAACCAAATCGAACCTTGGACGAGCCTACTTTTAATGACAAAATCTACTTACCTAATCAAAATTCACCTAATCTCAGCCTATGTACAAAAAACTTTCAGGGCTTCTATTTTACAAACCTTCCAAGGACTTTCTGTATTCATACTAGTTTGTTCCTTATTTTTCCATCCAGAAATAACCAGCTTTAGGACCAA
>NW_020175026.1:32583-44349 GCF_003031525.2 Neophocaena asiaeorientalis asiaeorientalis
TATTTTCATCCCTCATACCTTCTTTTGCTGAAAACACACATCCTACCTCCCTTGCATACTGAAATGTTTCCCTTATTATTTTTGGTAGCTTTAATTACATATTATAATTTTAACCTCTAGTGCAAACCAACGAGCAGCAAGTAATTGTGAACTGTTGGTCATACCAGCATTTTCTGACTGGAATATTCCATAACCTCTAGAAACGTATTTCTTTGCCTATGGCACAAGACATGCCTCTAATAAGCCCAAACATCTTTAGTTTCCCCCTTATATGGATATAGAAGTAGGCAAATTTAGCAGTTAATTTTCCAGTATTTTATCTTACTTGAAATGACCTGGATATTCAATGGTTTCCCATCATTTAACTTAACTTGGCAAAACTCAAGTTACCAAAAATCTGGAGAAACTATTTTACATAGAACATACCCAAAATATTATTATTCCTAAAAGAGTTTACCTGAAAACCTGAAAACTCTTTTCTTATTTACCTTTATTTTATAACTTACAGAAATCATACCAAGTATTATATTTTTCCTTGCTGACAAATGCTGCAACAGAAATAACAAACTTATTGACCTTCAATAAAAGTACAATAGATGTAGACAGGTGTTTATTGATTAAACCAGCAAGCCTGGGCTAGCTTTAATTCCAGACATTAATTTAATATTAAATATATCTTAGATCACAGGAACCTGAAATACACTCTAGCCAGTTTCTTTCATATTTATAAATATTTCATTTGTAAGTACTTACATGTATGTCAATTAAATAGAGCTCTTTTGTAAATTTAATTTTGATAATAATTTCCAGAGGTAGAGACATCACATATGTATACTGCATACACAGACACATAGACAGACAAAACCAGAGATCTCATAGTTCACTTTAATAACCTACTTATGAATCAGGTATTACAATACACACTTATTAGTTTATAAATAACAGTTGGAATAAGTAAAATTTGCTTGCTCAGATGACCAAGGTTTTACTACTTGTGGAAAAGACTTTTAAGATTTGTGCTTGTCCCTGATAAACAATTTAAGGAGGTGCTAAATTAGATTTTGGGTGAGGGAGACTTTCCTGTGGTTTGAAATTGAAAGACACCCCCCCCTCCCTTTTTTTTTTTTTTTTTTTTTTTTTTAGGTTTCAGGTTTTACCTGATTGAGATAATTTGGTTCAGTCTTAAGTCACTTAGGTATTACATTTCTGATTTGTCGAGATTTACAAGACAAAGGCCATTGCCTTTAATACTCCAAAGCTCTGGTCTGTTGCCTGAATGATAACACAAGATTGATTTGCCCAACTAAATTTTTTAATTTTCATTTTTATACCAATAATAAGATTTCCAATTATACTGAAATTCAAGAGTTTTATGCTCTAGAATTTTAAAGTTCAATTTATCATACCTTCAAAGACTTGCATAAGGCATTCATTTTTCTGATTGCAGAGGTTAGCCCCAGAGCAAAATCTGTATCATTATTTTTACTAGCCCCTGAATATTAGCTCTCAGTTTTACTTTATATTGTATGGACTCAGGTAACACTGTTGTTTTCCTTTAGTATGTTTACTTAATATTTCTTGAGGGGCAGATCTAATGTCTTGTCTTATAATACTGTTGCAGGAAGGGGGACATCTTCCAGGGTCCAAGAGTGGGCTCTTCTGTGACGTTTGGAAATGAATTGTCTGAGGAGACACACATTCTGACAAAGCAAAATATTTTATTGGGAAGGGGCACCTGGGCAGAGAGCAGCGGGGTACATGAACCCAGGAGAACTGCTCTGCCATGTGGCTCACAGTCTCAGGTTTTATGGTAATGGGGTTAGTTTATGTTTATCTCTAGCCAATCATCTTTCTTGACCCATATTTTGTCTGACTCAGGGTCTTTCCTGGTGGCATGCACGTGCATCTCTCAGCCAAGATGGATTCTAGTGCAAAGGGTTCTGGAGCCTGATAGGATACATTATGGGCTGTCATCTCCTCCCTCCTTTTTGTCCCACTCAAATTCCCTCCTGTTAGTTTCTGGTGGCAGCACCATGTTCCTTATCAGGATCTCCTGTTGTGAGAAAACTCAGGCAAGCAGTTATTTTTGTACATGGCCAAGGCGAGCAGATCCAGTCAATAGTTCCCTAACAACTCTCCCCGCACCCCCCGCAAGAGACTACATACTCAGGATACTTCTTGGGAATTGGGGAGGAGGGCTCTTCCTTCTGTACCTATTTCCTTCTGAGTATGTGTGCTGTCCTATCTAGTAGAGTAGAAGTCTCTCTCCACCTGATCTAAATCGAGGTATTCCACGACCAAAACCAGTTTCCACCCTTGTAGTAACAACAGTTTAGACTGAATGTGTTGGATCGTGTCATAGATAAAACTTGTGTGCAGTTGAAACAGACAGGGGCCAAACAGGGGACCTAACAGGATGGTCAGCACTGGGCTCAGAAAAGGAAGGAAAAACTTGGGGTGAGGGCTGCAGGGTGTGTGATTTTCTTCTGATGTGTTGATGGTGAGTTATCAGGGTGGTACACCAGGAATCTTGTACTCAGCCTGAAGTTAGGTGGGGGGTTCCTGTTCTGCAGAAGAACTGAAAGATATTGTCATGCACACTCCTAAAGGAGGAACAAGGACCCCGCCCCAAGGCTGTACCACGTCTCATTGTCTCCTCCCCCGTTTCTGTATTCCCTCCATTCCCTGATTAGCAACTACTTGCATCTGCCCTTTGGAACTAGGGAAGGTCAAGGAAGCTGAATGAAGCCTATATCCTACAGAAGAGAAACAGGTGACACAGAAGGGATTTGTACCTGAGAGCCCCACAAAGTCCTCCTCAGCTTCAATCTCTCCTTTCCTCTGATACACCCCAATATTTCAGGGAAGGGGGCAAAGGTGGCTCTGGCCACTTCCTGCTGAAATGGGGCATAGTCCTGTCTCAATTTGGGGAATGGACACTAAATCAGAAAGATTTCTGAGGTCGACATCTTGGATTTGAGTCTAGTATGATTAGGATCTCAGTCCTTTGGCCTGACATTTTGATGTAACAGACACAAACAGAAGGAGATGGAAAAATGACAACTGGAATTTTAATAGACAAAATAAATCTCATTCCCTGAGGAATTCAGGAGAATAAGCTTGAAACCCAGTCTGGACATTGCACCTTGGGGAGAATTGTAGCCAGGTAACCAGTTGTCTACTTTTATCTAAGTAGGTATTAACTTCTGATGTATTGACATATACATAACAAGAGCTATTGGCCACTACCTGTGTCCTTTTTTCTGCTAATATCTGATCTAAAGCCATTTCATTTGTCTAAAAATTGAATAGTTACAAGAGAATAGCTTGAAGCCATAAGGTTTCTTGGTGATAAATTTGACTATGGTTTGGGAGGAATTTCATGACCATTTCATCTTACAATGCTAGGAATCCTCATTCCCAGGTCTGGTGAAGATTTCATTGATAGGCCACTCAGTGAGCTACTACTGCACTAGACCTTGTTAACAATAGCCAAAAGTCTCTGGACCACCTGTCTTAATAGTCTCTCATGGTCCAATAAATTATTTCCACTGGTTGCTTCTTCCCATATCTAGAGTTACACTATTACAATCATTGATCTCATGTGGAACTATATATGATCATTTTATCACAGGCTCAGTCACACATTTGGAAATGAAAGCAACAACAGTTTTATAAAACAGACAATATAAAAAAATAATGTAGCTAGCACTGTCAGTAAAGTCATAGGCAAGAATTTAAGTCAAGAACTTACACTAGGTGCAGCTTGGTATATTCCCAGGACGTCTGACTTAGTGTGTTCTGTACCAATCCTTATCTTTAAGGAATATTATATATTGGCACTGTCCATAAAGCACCCAGCCCTGTTTCCTAGAGTCCCTAGGCTGGTTATCCCTAGTATAGTTTAATTGTCCCTAATAAGGGAGCCTTTAGATGTAAATGACCATAGCCTGATGTTAAACTCCTGGTTGCAGATCATGGAGCATCTGATCTTCATCCAAAGACAGATTACTGAGTTAAGCTTCAGAAACAAACTTAGAGTGTCTGCTTAAGATTCAGTTAGAGGGGTCCTTCAAGATGGTAGAGGAGTAAAACTTGGAGATCACCTTCCTCCCCACAAATACAACAAAAATACATCTATACGTGGAAAAACTCCTACAGAACACCTACTGAATGCTGTCAGAAGACCTCAGACTTCCCCAAAGGCAAGAAACTATCCACATACCTGGGTAGGGCAAAGAAAAAAGAAAAAAACAGAGACAAAAGAATAGGGACGGGACCTGCACCAGTGGGAGGGAGCTGTGAAGGAGGAAAAGTTTCCACACACTAGGAAGCCCCTTCACTGGGGGAGACGGGGGTGGCAGGGTGGATGCTTCAGAGCCACAGAGGAGAGCAACAGGGGTGTAAAGGGCAATGCAGAGAGATTTCCACACAGCAGATCACTGCCAACAGGCACTCACTAGCCTGAGAAGCCTTGTCTGCTCACCTGCCAGAGAGGGGTGGTTAGGGGCTGGGAACTGAGGCTCAGGCTTCGGAGGTCAGATCCCAGGGAGAGGACTGGTGTTGGCTGTGTGAACATGGCCTGAAGGGGCCTAGTGCACCCCAGCGAGGTGACAGGGAGTCTGGGGAAAAATCTGGAACTGCCTAAGAGGCAAGAGACCATTGTTTTTGGGTGCGTGAAGAGCGGAGATTCAGAAAACCACCTAAATGAGCTCCAGAGATGTGCGCAAGCCGCAGCTAACAGCGCAGACCCCAGAGACGGGCATGAAATGCTAAGGCTGCTGCTGTAGCCACCAGAATCCTGTGTGCAAGCACAGGTCACTATCCACACCTGCCATCCTGGGAACCTGTGCAGCCCACCACTACCAGGGTCCCGTGATCCAAGGACAATTTCCCAGGGAGAACACACAGCATGCCTCAGGCTGTTGCAACATGATGCCAGCTTCTGCCTCTGCAGGCTGGACCCTCATTCAGTATCTCTCCCTCCCCCTGCCTGAGTGAGCCAGAGCCCCCTAATCAGCTGCTCCTTTAACCCTATCCTCTCTGGGCAGGGAAGAGACATCCTCAGGTGACCTACAGGCAGAGGCAGGGTCAAATCTAAAGCCAAAGCTGAATCCCAGGAGCTGTGCAAAAAAAGAAGAAAAAGAGAAAATTTCCAAACAGCCTCAGGAGCAGCAGATTAAAACTCCACAATCAACTTGATGTACCCTGCATTTGTGGAATACCTGAATAAACAACAAATCATCCCAAAATTGAGGTGGTGGACTTTGGGAGCAACTGTAGACTTGGAGTTTGCTTTCTGCATCTAATTTGTTTCTGGTTTTATGTTTATCTTAGTTTAGTATTTAGAGCTTATTACCATTAGTAGATTTGTATATTGATTGTGTTACTCTCTTTCTTTCTGTTTTTTTAAAATTTTTATTTAATTTATTTTTTTATACAGCAGGTTCTTATTAGTTATCCATTTTATACATATTAGTGTATATATGTCAATCCCAATCTCCATTTCATCACACCACCAACAATCCCCTGTCACTTTCTCCCATTGTTGTCCATATGTTTATTCTCTACATCTGTGTCTCTACTTCTGCCCTGCAAACAGGTTCATCTCTACCATTTTTCTAGGTTCTACATATATATGTTAATATACGATATTTGTTTTTCTCTTTCTGACTTATGTCAATCTGTACGACAGTCTCTAGATCCATCCGTGACTCTACAAATGACCATATTTCATTCCTTTTTATGGCTGAGTAAAAGTCTTCTGTATATATGTGCCACATCTTCTTTATCCATTCATCTGTCGATGGGCATTTAGGTTGCTTCTATGACCTGGCTATTGTAAATACTGCTGCAATGAACATTGGGGTGCATGTGTCCTTTTGAATTATGGTTTTCTCTGGGTATATGCCCAGTAGTGGGATTGCTGGGTCATATGGTAATTTTACTTTTAGATTTTTAACAAACCTCTATACTGTGCTCCATAGTGGCTGTATCAATTTACATTCCTGCCAACAGTAAAAGAGGGTTTCCTTTTCTCCACACCCTCTCCAGCGTTTGTTGTTTGTAGATTTTCTGATGATGCCCAATCTAACAGGTGTCAGGTGATACCTAACTGTAGTTTTGATTGGCATTTCTCTAATAATTATGTTGAGCAGCTTTTCATGTGCTTCTTGGTCATCTGTATGTCTTCGTTGGAGTAATGAAGTTTTAGGTCTTCTGCCCATCTTTCACTGGGTTGTTTTTTTCTTAATATTGAGATACATGAGCTGTTTATATATTTTGGAGATTAATCCTTTGTCCATTGATTCGTTTGCAAATATTTTCTCCCATTCTGAGGGTTGTCTTTTCATCTTGTTTATGGTTTCCTTTGCTGTGCAAAAGATTTAAGTATCATTAGGTCCCATTTGTTCACTTTTTTTCCCCATTATTCTAGGAGGTGGACCAAAAAAGATCTTGCTGTGATTTATGTCAAAGAGTGTTCTTCCTACGTTTTCCTCTAAGAGTTTTATAGTGTCAAGTCTTACATTTATGTCTCTAATACATTTTTATTTTTATTTTCTATGTGGTGTTAGGGAGTGTTCTAATTTCATTCTTTTACATGTAGCTCTCCAGTTTTCACAGCACCACTTATTCAAGAGGCTGTCTTTTCCCCATTGTATATCCTTGTCTCCTTTGTCATAGATTAGTTGACCAAAGGTGTGTGGGTTTATCTCTGGGTTTTGTATCCTGTTCCATTGATAAATATTTCTGTTTTTGTACCAGTACAATATTGTCTTGATTACCATAGCTTTGTAGTATAGTCTGAACTCAGGGAGTCTGATTACTCCACCTCCGTTTTTTTCCCTCAAGAATGCTTTGGCTCTTCTGGGTCCTTTGTTCTTCATTCCAAGTTAAAGATTTTTTGTTCTAGTTCTGTAAAAAAAGGCCATTGGTAATTTGATAGGAATTACATTGAATCTATAGATTGCTTTAGGTAGTATAGACATTTTCACAATATTGATTCTTCCAATCCAAGAACATGGTATAGCTTTCCATCTGTTTGTATCACCTTTAATTTCTTTCATCAGTGTCTTATACTTTTCTGCTTACAGGTCTTTTGTCTCCTTAGGTAGGTTTATTTCTATATTTCTTTTTCATTTTTTTGCAATGGTAAATGGGGGTGTTTCCTAAATTTCTCTTTCAAATTTTTCATCATTTGTGTATAGGAATGCAAGAGATTTCTATGCATTAATTTTGTATCCTGCATCTTTACCTAATTCATTGATTAGCTGTAGTAGTTTTCTGGTGGCATCTTTAGGATTCTCTATGTGTAGTATCATGTCATCTGCAAACAGTGACAGTTTTATTTCTTCTTTTCCAATTTCTATTCCTTTTATTTCTTTTTCTTCTCTGATTGCCATGGCAAGGATTTCCAAAACTATGTTGAATAATAGTGGTGAGTGTGGACATCCTTGTCTTGTTCCTGATGTTAGAGGAAAGGCTTTCAGTTTTTCACCATTAAGAATGATGTTTGGGCTTCCCTGGTGGCACAGTGGTTGAGAGTCCACCTGCTAATGCAGGGGACATGGGTTCGTGCCCCGGTCTGGGAGGCTCCCACATGCCGCGGAGCAGCTGGGCCCATGAGCCATGGCTGCTGAGCCTGCACATCCGGAGCCTGTGCTCCACAGTGGGAGATGCTGAAGCAGTGAGAGGTCTGCATACCGCAAAAAAAAAAGGGTGTTTACTGTGGATTTGTTGTATATGGCCTTTATTATGTGGAGGTAGGTCCCCTCTATGCTCACTTTCCAGAGAGTTTTTAATCATAAATTGGTGTTGAAATTTGTCAAAGCTTTTTCTGCCTCTATTGAGATGATCATATGTTTTTTATTCTTCAGTTTGTTAATATGGTGTATCACATTGATTGATTTCCCTATATTGAAGAATACTGGGACAAATCCCACCTGATCATAGTGTATGATCCTTTTAATGTATTGTTGAGGATTTTTGCATCTATGTTCATCACTGATATTGGTCTGTGATACTCTTTTTTTTTTTTTTTTTGTACTATCTTTGTCTGGTTTTCAAGTCAGGGTGATGGTGGCCTCATAGAATGAGTTTTGGAGTGTTTCTTCCTCAGCAATTTTTTGGAAGAGTTGAGAAGGATGGGTGTTAGCTTTTCCCTTACTGTTGGATAGATTTCACCTGTGAAGCCACCTGGCCCTGGACTTTTATTTGTTGGAAGATTTTTAAACACAGTTTCAATTTCTTTACTTGTGATTGGTCTGTTCATATTTTCTATTTCTTCCTGGTTCAGTCTTGGAAGGTTATCCCTTTCTAAGAATGTGTCCATTTCTTCCAAGTTGTCCATTCTATTGGCGTAGAGTTGCTCGTAGTAATCTCTTAGGATGCTTTGTATTTCTGTCATGTCTGTTGTAACTTCTCCTTTTTCATTTCTAATTTTATTGATTTGAGTCCTCTCCCTATTTTTCTTGCTGAGTCTGGCTAACAGTTTATCAATATTGTTTATCTTCTCAAAGAACCAGCTTTTAGCTTTATTGATCTTTCCTATTGTTTTCTTTGTTTCCATTTCATTTATTTCTGCTCTGATCTACTCTGATTCCTTTCCTTCTTCTAAGTTTCTGTTTTCTTTGTTCTTCTTTCACTAGTTCCTTTAGGTATATGCTTAGATTGGGATTTTTCTTGTTTCTTAACGTAGGCTTGTATTGCTATAATCTTCCCTCTTAGAACTGCTTTTCCTGCATCCCATAGGTTTTGGATCGTCGTGTTTTCATTGTAATTTGTCTGTAGGTATTTTTTGAGTTCCTCTTTGATTTCTTCACTTATCTCTTGGTTATTTAATAACGTATTGTTTAGCCTCCATATGTTTGTGTTTTTAATGTTTTTTTTCCCCTGAATTGATTTCTAATCTCATAGCACTGTGGTCAGAAAAGATGCTTGATATGATTTCAATTTTCTTAAATTTACTGAGGCTTGATTTGTGACCCAAGATGTGATCTATCCTGGAGAATGTTCTGTGCACACTTGAGAAGAAAGTGTAATCTGCTGTTTTGGATGGAATGTCCTATAAATATCAATTAAATCTATCTGGTCTATTGTGTCATTTAAACCTTGGGTTTCTTTATTAATTTTCTGTTTGGATTTCCTGTCCATTGGTGTGAGGTGTTAAAGTACCCCACTATTATTGTGTTACTGCCAATTTCCTCTTTTATAGCTGTTAGCAGTTGCCTTATGTATTGAGGTGCTCGTCTGCTGGGTGCATATATATTTATAATTGTTATAAATTCTTCTTGGATTGATCCCTTGATAATTATGTAATGTCTTTCCTTGTCTCTTGTAACATTCTTTATTTTAAATTCTATTTCATCTGATATGAGTATTGCTACTCCAGCTGTCTTTTGATTTCCATGGAATAACTTTTTCCATTCTTGCACTTTCAGTCTAAATGTGTCCTCAGGTTTGAAGTGGGTCTCTTGTAGAGAGCATATATATGGGTCTTGTTTTTTGTATCCATTCAGCGAGACTGTGTCTTTTGTTTGGAACATTTAATCCATTCACGTTTAAGGTAAATATCGATATGTATATTCCCATTAGGGTTTTCTTAATTGTTTTGGATTTGTTTTTGTAGGTAATTTTCTTCTCTTGTGTTTTCCACTTAGAGAATTTCCTTTAGCATTTCTTGTAAACTTTGTTTCATGGTGCTGTATAGTCTTAGGTTTACTTGCTATAAAGCTTTTGTTTCTCTGTTGAATCTGAATAAGATCCCTGCCAGATAGAGAAATCTTGTTTGTGGGTTCTTCTCTTTCATCACTTTAAGTATATCATGCCACTTCTTTCTGGCTTTTAGTGTTTCTGCTGAGAAATCAGCTGTTAACCTTATGGGAGTTCCCTTGTAGGTTATTTGTAGTTTTTCTCTTGTTGCTTTCAATAATTATTCTTGTCTTTAATTTTTCCCAGTTTGATTACTCTGTGTCTTAGTGTGTTTCTCCTTGGGTTTATCCTGTATGGGACTCTCTGCACTTCCTGGACTTGGGTGACTATTTTTTTCCCATATTAGGGAAATTTTTGACTCTAATTTCTTCAAATATTATCTCAGGTCCTTTCTCTCTCTCTTCTCCTTTTGAGAACCCTAAACTGAGAATGTTTTTGCATTTAATTTCATCCCAGAGGTCCTTAGGCTGTCTTCATTTCTTTCATTATTTTTTCCTTTATTCTGATCCACAGAAGTATATTCCACCATTCTGTCTTCCAGGTCACTTATTGGTTCTTCTACCTCATTTCTTCTGCTATTGAATCCTTCTAGTGTATTTTTCATTTAAGTTATTGTATTGTTCATCTCTGTTTTTTTGTTCTTTAGTTCCTCTAGGTCTTTGTGAAACATTTCTTGTGACTTCTCAATCTTTGCCTCCATTCTTTTTCTGAGGTTCTGGACCACCTTCACTATCATTATTTTGAATTCTTCTATCTGGGAGGTTTCCTATCTCCACTTAATTTAGTTGTTTTTCTGGGGTTTTATCTTTTTCCTTCATCTGGTACATAACCCTCTGCCCTTTCTTCTTGTCTTTCTGTAAATGTGATTGTTGTTCCACAGGTTGCAGGATTGTAGTTCTTCTTGCTTCTGTTTTCTTTTCTCTTGTTGATGAGGCTATCTAACAGCTTTGTGCAAGCTTCCTGATGAGAGGAACTGGTGGTGGATAGAGCTGGTTGTTGCTCTTGTAGGCAGAGCTCAGTAAAACTTTCATCTGCTTGTCTGCTGATGAGTCTGGCTGGGTTCCCTCACTGTTGGTTGTTTGGCCTGAAGACACCCAACACTGGAACCTACCTGGGCTCTTTGGTGCAGCTAATGGTGGACTCTGGGAGGACTCATGCCAAGCAGCACTCCCCAGAACCCCCACTACCAGAATCCCTGTCCCCACTGTGATCCACATCCACCCCCTGCCTCTGCAGGGGACTCTCCAATGCCAGTAGGTAGGTCTGCATCTCCCCTGGGGTCACTGCTCCTTCCCCTGGGTCCTGATACAGACACTACTTTGTGTGTGCCCTCCAAGATTGGAGTCTCTGTTTCCTCCTGGAAAGTCCTGGAATCAAAACTCACTAAACTTCAAAGTCTGATTCTCTAGGAATTCCTCCTCCCATTGCCAGAGCCCCAGGTTGGGAGGCCTGATGTGGGGCCTAGAACCTTCACTCCAGTGGGTGGACTTCTGTGGTATAAGTGTCCTCCAGTTTGTGAGTCATGCACTCAGCAGTTATGGGATTTGATTTTATTGTGATTGTGTCCCTCCTACCATCCCATGTGGCTTCTCCTTTCTCTTTGGATGTAGGATATCTCTTTTGATGAGTTCCAGTGTCTTCCTATAGATGATCGTTCAGCCATTAGTTGTTATTCTGGTACTCTCGCAAGAGGGAGTGAGTGCACGTCCTTCTACTCTGCCATCTTAAAACAATTGCCTGTCTTTATATATATATATATTTCTTTTTCTCTTTTTTGAGTGTCTATGTGTATGCTCCTTTTTGTGATTTTGTCTGTATAGTTTTGCTTTTACCATTTGTCTTAGGGTTTTGTCTGTCCATATTTTTGTTTCTTGTTTATTTATTTATTTTTTTGTATAGGTTTTAGTGTTTGTTTCATTTGTGAATTGTTTATTGGTTTGGTTGCTGACTTCTTCCTTTCTTTCTTCCTTTCTTTCCTTATTTCTTTCTTTCTTTTTTTAATTATTATTTTATGTTTATATTTTTAATAATGTTTTGTATTTTTTCTTTTAAAAA
>NW_020175026.1:44396-55717 GCF_003031525.2 Neophocaena asiaeorientalis asiaeorientalis
AAATAAAATATTTATATTTTTATATAAATAAAATATTTTATTTTTCTTTCTTTCCTTTTTTCATTTCCCTTTTCTTCTGAGACATGTGGTTCACAGAATCTTGTGCTCCAGCCAGATGTAGGACGTGAGGCTCTAAGTTGGGAGAGCTGAGGTTAGGTTATTTGTCCACAAGAGACCTCGGGCCTCTGGTAATATCAAATGGCTAAATTTCTCCCAGAGATCTCCATCTGAAAGTTAAGACCCAGCTCCACTCAATCACCAGCAAGGTACAGTGCTGGACACCCTGTGACAAACAACAGGCAAGTCAGGAACACGAACCCACCTATTAGCAGAGAGACTGCTTAAAAACATAGCAAGGTCACAGACACCCCATACACACCACCGACACAGGCCTGCCCACAAAAAAGACAAGATCCAGCCTCATCCAGCAGAACACAAGCACCACTCCCCTCTACCAGGAAGCCTACACAACCCACTGATCCATCCTTAGCCACTGGGGGAAGACACAAAAAACAACGGGAACTATGAACCTGCAGCCTACAAACTGGAGAATACAAACACAGCAAGTTAAGCAAAATGAGAAGAGAGGAATACACAGCAGATGAAAGAGCAAAGTAAAAACCCACCAGACCAAACAAA
This sequence comes from Neophocaena asiaeorientalis asiaeorientalis, assembly GCF_003031525.2. NCBI lineage: Eukaryota > Metazoa > Chordata > Mammalia > Artiodactyla > Phocoenidae > Neophocaena > Neophocaena asiaeorientalis. The sequence continues at coordinate 45,036 of NW_020175026.1, forward strand.
TGAAGAGGAAATAGGCAGTCTACCTGAAAAAAATTCAGAATAATGATAGTAAAGATGAAAAAAATCTTGGCAATAGAATGCAGAAAATACAGGAAACATGTATCAAGGATGTAGAAGAACTAAAGAGCAAACAAACAATGATGAAAAACATAATAAATGAAATTAAACATTCTCTAGAAGGAATCAATAGCAGAATAACTGAGGCAGAAGAACGGATAAGACCTGGAAAATAAATAGTGGAAATAACTACTGCAAAGAAGTATAAAGAAAAAAGAATGAAAAGAATTGAGGACAGTCACAGAAACCACTGGGACAACGTTAAATGCACCAACATTCGAACTGCAGTGGTCCCAGAAGAAGAGAAAAAGAAAGAGTCTGTGACAATATTTGAATATATTATAGTTGAAAATTCCCACAATATTGGAAAGGAAATCATCAAAGTATAGGTAGTACAGAGATCCCCATACAGGATAAATACAAGGAGAAACAGGCCAAGACACATATGAATCAAACTATCAAAAATTAAATACAAAGAATAAATATTCAAAGCAGCAAGGGAAAGGCAACAAACAACATGTAAGTGAATCTCCATAAAGTTAACAGTTGATTTCTCAGCTGAAACTCTGCAAGCCGGTAGGGTGTGGCAGGATATATTTAAAGTGATGAAAGGGAAAAGACTACAACCAAGATTACTCTACCCAGCAAGTATTTCATTCAGATTATATAGGTCAATTAAATCCTTTATAGACAGCAACAGCTGAGAGAATACAGCAACACCAAACCAGCTTTACGACAAATGCTAAGGGAAGTCCTCTAGGAAGGAAACACAAGAGACGGAAAAGATCTCAAATAACAAATCCAAAACAATTAAGAAAAGGAAATTAGGAACATACCGATCTATAATGACCTTAAATGTAAATAGATTAAACCCTCCAACCAAAAGACACAGAGGAGCTGAATGATACAAAATCAAGACCTGTAAATATGCTGTTGACAAGAGACCCACTTCAGAGCAAGGACACATACAGACTGAAAGTGAAGGGATGGAAAATGATATTCCATGCAAAAGAAAATCAAAAGAAAGCTGAAGTAACAATTCTCATATCAGACAAAATAGACTTTAAAAAAATGTTACAAGAGACAAAGGACACTACATATGGATCAAGGGATCAGTCCAAGAAGAAGATATAGCAATTGTAAATATTTATGCACCCAAAAAAGGAGAACTTCTATACTTAAGGCAAATGCTAACAGCCATAAAATGGGGAATGGACTGTTTCAGTAATAATGGAAAATTTTAACACCCCCTTTCACCAATGGACAGATCATCCAAAATAAAAATAAATAAGGAAACATAAGATTTATATGATACATTAAACAAGATGGACTAAATTGGTTTTTTTGTTTTTTTGTTTTTTCTGCGGTATGTGGACCTCTCACTGTTGTGGCCTCTCCCTCTGTGGAGCACAGGCTCCAGATGCACAGGCTCAGCGTCCATGGCTCACGGGTCCAGCTGTTCCGTGGCATGTGGGATCTTCCTGGACCAGGGCACGAACCCGTGTCCCCTGTATCGGCAGGCAGACTCTCAACCACTGCACCACCAGGGAAGCCCAAGATGGACTAAATTGATATTTGTAGGACACTCCATCCAAAAACAACAGAATACACATTTTTCTCAAGTGCTCATAGAACATTCTCCAGGATAGATCATACCTTGGGTCACAAATCAAGCCTTAGTAAATTTACAAAAATTGAAATTGTATCAAGTATCTTTTCTGACCACAAAGCTATGAGACTAGATATCAACTAAAGGAAAAAATCTAAAAAATACAAACACATGGAGGTTAAATGACAAACTACTAAATAACCAAGAGATCACTGAATAAATCAAAGAGGAAATCAAAAATACCTAGAAACAAATGACAATGAAAGCATGACACCAAAAACCTATGGCATGCAACAAAAGCTGTTCTAAGAGGGAAATGTATAGCATTACAGTCCCACTTCAAAAAACAAGGGGAAACATTTCAAATAAAAAAACTTAACCTTACAACTAAAGCAATTAGAGAAAGAAGAACAGAAAAAAACCCAAACTTAGCAGAAAAAAATCATAAAGATCGATCAGAAATGAATGAAAAAGAAATGAAGTAAACGATAGCAAAAATCAATAGGACTAAAAGCTGGTTCTTTGAGATTATAAACAAAATTTATAAACCATTAGTCACAATCATCAAGAAAAAAAGGGGGGAAGACTCAAATCAATAAACTTAGAAATGAAAAAGGAGAAGTAAAAACTGACATGGCAGAAATTAAAATGATCATGAGAAATTACTACAAGAAAATATATGCCAAGAAATTTGACAACTTGGAAGAAATGGACAAAATCTTAGAAAAGCACAACCTTCTGAGACTGAACCAGGAAGAAATAGAAATATAAAGAGACCAATATCTGAAATTGAAACTGTAATTAAAAATCTTCTAACAAATAAAAGCCCAGGAACAGATGTCTTCACCCACAAATTCTATCAAACATTTAGAAAAGCGTTAACAATTATCCTTCCCAAAATCTTCCAAAATATAGCAGAGAGAGGAACACTCCCAAACGGATTCTAAAGGCCACCATCACCCTGATCCCAAGATCAGAAAATGATGTCACAATAAAAGAAAATTACAGGCCAATAACACTCATGAACTTAGATGCAAAAATCCTCAATAAAATAATAACAAACACATTCCAACAACACATTAAAAGGATCATAAACCATGATCAAGTGGGTTTTATCACAGGAATGCAAGGATATTCAATATATGCAAATCAATCAACGTGATACACCATATTAACAAACTGAAGGATAAAAACCATATGATAATCTCAATAGATGCAGAAAAACTTTCCACAAAATTCAACACCCATTTATGATAAAAAGTCTCCAGACAATAGGCATAGAGGGAACTTGCCTAAACACAATAAAGGCCATGTATGATGAATGCAGAGACAACATCATTTTCAAGGGTGGAAAAACTGAAACCATTTCCACTAAGATCAGGAACAAGACAAGCTTGCCCACTATTACCACTATTATTCAACATAGTTTTGAAAGTTTTGGCCACAGCAATCAGAGAAGAAAAAGAAATAAGAGGAGTTCAAATCAGAAAAGAAGATGTAAAACAGTCACTGTTTGTGGATGACACAATACTATACATAGAGAATCCTAAAGATGCTACCAGAAAACTACTAGAGCTACTCAATCAATTTGATAAACAGAATACCAACTTAATGCACAGATATCACTTGCATTCCTATACACCAATGATGGAAAATCTGAAAGAGTAATTAAGGAAACACTCCCATTTACCACTGCAACACAAGTAACAAAATACCTATAAATAAACATATATAAGGAGTCAAAAGACTTGTATGCAGAAAACTATGAGACACTGATGAAATATGTTAAAGATGATACAAACAGATGGAGAGATATACCATGTTCTTGGATTGGAAGAATCAACAGGTTGAAAATGACTATACTACCCAAAGCAATCTACAGATTCAGTGCAATCCCTATCAAATAACCAATGGCATTTTTAACAGAACTAGAAAAGTAAAATTCACAATTTGTATGGAAACTCAAAAGACCTGAATAGCCAAAGCAATATTGAGAAAGAAAAACAGACCTGGAGGAATCAGGTTCCCTGATTTCAGACTATACTACAAAGTTACAGTAATCAAGACAGTATGGTCCTGGAAGAAAAACAGAAATATAGATCAATGGAACAGGATAGAAAGCCCAGATAGAAACCTACACACATATGGTCACCTTATTTTGATAAAGTAGACAAGAATATCCAGTGGAGAAAAGACAGCCTCTTCAATAGGTGGTGCTGGGGAAATCTGGACAGCTACATGTAAAAGAATGAAATTAGAGCACTCTTAACACCGTACACTAAAATAAATTCAAAATGGATTAAAGACCTAAATATAAGGCAAGACACTAAAAATCTCTTAGAGGAAAACATAGGTAGAACACTCTATGACATAAATCACAGCAAGATCCCTTCTGACCCACCTCCTAGAGAAATGGAAATAAAAACAAAAATAAACAAAAGGGACCTAATGAAACTTAAAAGCTTTTGCAAAGCAAAGGAAACCATAAAGAAGATGAAAATACTACCTTCAGAATGGGAAAAAAAATATTTGCAAAGGAAGCAACTGACAAAGTATTAATCTCCAAAATTTAAAAGCAGCTCATGCAGCTGAATACCAAAAAAGCAAACAACCCAATCCAAAAATGGGCAGACCTAAACAGACATTTCTCCAAAGAAGATATACAGATTGCCAACAAACACATGAAAGAACGCTCAACATCACTAATCATTAGAGAAATGCAAATCAAAACTACAATGAGGTATCATCTCACACAGGTCAGAATGGCCATCATCAAAAAATCTACAAACAATAAATGCTGGAGAGGGTGTGGAGAAAAGGGAACCCTGTTGCACTGTTGGTAGGAATGTAAATTGATATAGCCACTATAGAGAACAGTATGGAGGTTCCTTAAAAAACTAAAAATAGAACTACCATATGACCCTACTGGGCATATACTCTGAGAAAATCATAATTCAGAAAGAGTCATGTACCACAATGTCCATTGCAGCTCTATTTACAATAGCCAGGTTATGGAAACAACCTAAGTGTCCATCAACAGATGAATGGATAAAGAAGATGTGGCACATTTATACAATGGAATATTACTCAGCCATAAAAAGAAATGAAATTGGGTTATCTGTAGTAAGGTGGATGGACCTAGAAACTGTCATACAGAGGAAGTAAGTCAGAAAGAGGAAAACTAATATTTTATGCTAACACATATATATGGAATCTAAAAAAAAAAACCCAAATGATTCTGAAGAACCTAGGAGCAGCACAGGAATAGAGATACAGACATAGAGAATGGACTTGAGGACATGGAGAGGGGGAAGGGTAAGCTGGGACAAAGTGACAGAGTGGCATGGACATGTATACACCACCAAGTGTAAAACAGTTAGCTAGTGCGAAGCAGCCACATAGCACAGGGAGAGTGTGGGGGAGGGAGACAAAAGAAGGGGGAGATATGGGGATATATTTATATGTATAGCTGATTCACTTTGTTTTACAACAGAAACTCACACACCATTGTGAAACAATTATACTCCAATAATGATGTTAAAAATAAATAAACAAAAGATTTCAATTAAAACCTTTAGTAACCTAACATAACAGACAGAAACTATCTGGGAAGTGAGCCTTTGTGAATACAGATTTCAATAAAGAGAGTTAAAATATGATATCCATTGAAACATCTCTTTCTCTCTGAAATTGCCCTCATTTTTACCAAATATAGTCAAATCAAGATTTATTTGCAAATTTAGTCTGATTAATTCATAAAATATCTCCCAGGGTCAGGAAAGCCATGCCAAGGGCTTGTTACAGATTTTGCCTTACAGGTTTAGATGAATTCCTCCCTTTTTTTTTTTTTCTTTTTTTTTTTTGAATTCCTCCCTTTTTGAGGTCTGTAAAATACCTTGAGATTCCTGCACCTGTTAGGAGGTGGCCTTCCTACGTTATCTGATTCATCTGCTGGGAACCTAATAGATTCCAGTCTTTGGAGGGATCAGGTGGAGAGAGAAATGTTTCAATTCTGCTTACAAATGTATAATTTACCAAATTGCTGTGAGTCATAATTAGTTTGAAAGGAAAGGTTTCTTTATATGTGGAAACCACAGGTTAAAAACTAGTAAAATTACAGACATAATCCATAAAAATTATAACCAAATTCATCAGTTTGCTCACTTCTATATAACTAATCCTTTCTTTTAACAGTTTCCATTAGACTTTTAAAATTTCTTACCTAGTTTAGTGGTATATTTAAAAGTTATCAGAAACCTACAGTTATCAGAATGTCCCTTCTGTGAATCTTCTTGAAGGTAAAGCAGTTTTACAAAGCATCAGTTTAACAGTCTATGAATGACAAAAAGACTTAGAAAGGCAAGGTTAAAGATCTGATTACACTGTTTTTGACAAGGAAGCTTAATTAAGTTGCTATGACATATGATGTCTTAAGATAACTAAAATTATAGCATGATACCAGGACATATCCAAATTTCAGAAACTTTATATAATTTCTAGTATTCTATATTAATAATGTTTATCCATAGTGTATTCTAAGCAGGTTTTATCACTCGTGTGATAATTGTCTCCATGTAATTTAAGATACCATATAATACTAGTTAAATATTTCTCTGTGAGAAACCTCAGGGTCCCTCTAAAAGCATGCCAAGGTTAGCTGAAGGTCAAAAGAATTTGAATTAAAATTTGATATTTGGGAAGTTTGTCAAAAGGTTTCAAAACACTTGCTGAAATAAGATCATAGGTCACTGTGGTATAATACTTCTTCCTTAACCAAAGTCACAAGAGATCTCAAAAGCAGATACAAATCACTTAAAGGCACAGAATCTCACCCAACCTATTATCAAAGGCAGCATCCCAAGGACACTTTGTCCTCTTAATAGAGAGAGAAAACCAAGTCTATTCTTGTATCAGCTTGCTTTTAATGAGAAAATTCACATACTTAACTAATTTCAATCTTCACCTGGTCGATCCTGACCATCCACAAACCCTCCATCACTTTCTGTATCCATATTACTGTCTCTTTTTTTTCCATCCAGAAACAACCAACTCTAAGACAGATTTATTTTCTTTTCCCTTAATAAAATGCAATTTCATTCCTCATACCTTCTTTTCTGAAAACACACATCCTACTTTCCTACTGGAGATGGAAATGTTTCCTTTATTATATCTGTTAGCTTTAATTATGTGTTTAAATTAGAATCCCCAACTCTTAAAAAACCTTAATTTCTAGTGAAAACTGAGAAGTAAGCAATTATGAACTGTCTTTTACATTAACATTCTGTAGATAGGTGGACAAAAATACCAGTGATAATTTCTAAAAACATTTGCTTTCTTACAGAGCACATTCAGGGTGTCACCAAACACATACATTAATAGGCCTAAATACCTTTAGTTTCTCTGTTTAGAAATTGATGTCACTTTGTCTTATTTTATTTGGGAATGACTAGTTATTCAACAAACTTCCATCACTTGATTTAGCACACCTCTAAATTTCAAGTCACCAAATATCTGGAGATTAATCTTAGACACTCTTGAAATATAATTTTTCTGATAAAGTTCATCCAAAAGCTCATATCTCACTTGTATTTAATCCACTTATGAAATATTTCATCATACCAAATTATTTTTCTTGTTGACAAATTTGCAGTAGATAGAAGATCTCATTTGACTTCTATGGTTAATGTTGATGACTCTACAGACATGTCTGTTATTACTTAAATTGAGATAATTAGTTTAATAGTAGATGTTAATTTAATACTGAATATTTCCCTGTTCACATGAGCCTGAAAATAATTCTGGCCAATTACCCTCTGTATTTTTGAGAATTTATGTAAGTGCTTAATTTCCTTTAAGCCAATTAAGTAGAGCTCATTGATGAGTGAATTTTGATAATACCATCCAAAGATAAGGAGAGATAGATGATAGATAGATAGGGATAGATTTATAGACTGATAGATAGATAAAGTAATGCACACAGACATACAGACATACGCAATCAGAAATCTCATAGCTTCATTTTCAAAACTTAGTCATGAATCAGATATTACAATATAAATCTCACTAGTTTATAAATAACAGTTGGAATAAGTAAAATTTAAAAAGGCTCCTTTCCCCATTTTTTCCCTCAGTCTCAGGAATTAAAGATGATCTAGATAAAATAAGTGATCCTGAGAGTCCTGGTCTCAAGCACAGGGAAGGAAAACAAGTTTTCCTAGAAGAACATGTTCCCTCCAGGTCAGAATTCTGAAAAGACGTTTTATCAAGCTTGATTTTTCTAACTGTATTTGGAAAAAGAACCAGTTTTGGAATTTTCAAGAGTTTCACCTAAAGCAATTTTCTCTGGAATCTAAAAATATTGTGACCACATTGTGTTATAATAAAATATCATTTTCTTTGTCATATGCTTATAGGTAAAATCTTTCCAGTCAGACAGAATTCTCCCAAGTGAACTCCACAACGGAACAGAACCAGAATTTACCATTTCACAATGCAGAATGGCCAAAACACATCACAACACAGAATGCAAAGTACAAAACACACACAGACACAGCCGTCCTAATCAGATACTCCCTTAAATACAAGATGGCAGTCTCTCAGAAAACCTCCTACAGAAATACAAAACTTCAGATCTGAGTACTGACAAACAGAGCAAATGGAAATATCTCAGGTCTTCAAAGATTTCAAAGGGAGAAAAGGAGGAAGGAGGAGGGACAAAAGGGGTGGCCTTATGAATGTCTCCAGCCACTGGCAGATGCCCAAGCATTACGGGACATTTCCCTGTGCTTACAGGAGGGAGAACAGGAAAATGGCCCTACCAGAAACCAGACCAGATGATTTCAGTTCTCCGCCCAGTGGAGATGATCAGGCTCTGGCCTTCAGATAATTGAGGTCATTCAACCAAACTCTTGCATCCAGGACCAGGACAGAAGAAAGGATGGTAACATAGGAGGTGTGGAAAGAGGAAAGGGAGAGGGAAGGGATAAGAGTTCAACAAAGTCTCTTGTTCCTAAGCCTCCATGTCAGGAGGAGACCAGGGATGAAAGGGTCTTAGTGCATCCCCCAAGTACCCTGAGTGTTCAGGATGTCAGTCATACTGGAGAAGGTGTCCCACCAGGGTTGTCAGTTGTTGCAGGAAGTGGGGGGTGGCTGCTGGCAGGCTCTTGTCTAATACTTGGAAATGAATTGTCTGAGGCAACACCCGTGCTGACAAAGGAAAAGACTTTATTGGGAAGGGGCACCTGGGTGGAGAGCAACAAGGTAAGGGAACCCAGGAGAACTGCTTTGCCACGTGACTCACAGTCTCAGGTTTTATGGTAATGGGTTAGAATACAGGCTGTCTCTGGCCAGTCATCTTGTTTGGCTCATATTTGGTCTGACTCACGGTCCTTCCTGGTGGCACATGTGTGCATCTCTCTGCCAAGATGGATTTCAGTGTGAATGGTTCTGGGAGGCAGGTAGAATATACTATCGGCTGGCATCTCCTCCCTCCTTTTGGCCCCACCTTAATTCTCCCAGTTAGCTTTTGATGGTAGCACCACATTCCTTATTGGGGCTGCCTTTCCTGAGTCATGCAACTCATTATCATTGTGCCTGGCCAAGACAGGTGGTTTCCATCAATGATAACAATACCAAGCAGGGGAAATATTCCCCAGTGAAACAAGTCTATAACTTAGCAAAAAGGATGTAACCACCTTACATAAAGCCCATTTAAAGAAAACAATTTTTATAAACTTTCATCTCAATTCTATCAACTTCTATACATTTGACTTCAGTTTCTATTAGGACCCAATCAACAAGTCTTGGTCTTAGAAGGAGTCCTAGAAGATTTCCTTACTAAGATTTCATTACTAAGTTTTATCTACTTTTTACAAAAGGCTCTGGGGTCCCCACTGAAGGTTGAGCCAAGGGGCTCAGGACCTTTTGCCCATCTTTTAACTTGATTAATTGGCCTAACTCTTGCCCCTAATACTTGTTGGTCAGGTAACTCAGTGTAATTTTCTTCCAGCCTTTAACCACTTTGTTTCTCCCTTATTTTACTAACCATTTATAGACTTCTTTATCCTTTGGGGGTGAGTTCCTTTAATTCTTTTTAAATATTTATTTATTTGGCCGTGTCGTGTCTTAGTTGCTGCACAGGGGATCTTCATTGCTGCGTGCAGGATCTTTGTTGAAGCGTGCGGGATCCTTTTAGTTGCAGCATGCGGGACCTTTTTAGTTGTGGCAAACAGGATCTTTTAGTTGCAACATGTGAACTCTTGGTTGCAGGATGTGGGATCTAGTTCCCTGACCAGAGATCGAACACAGGTCCCCTGCATTGGGAGCACAGAGTCTGAGCCACTGAACCACCAGGGAAGTCCCTGGGATGAGACCTATTATAATTTCCCTTTACTGACAAAAAAGTCTCCAGACTTTCCCTTCAGTTAGTTTTTTTTTCTTTTTTCCTTGTTAATCAACATTATTATGAATAATTGACATTAATTACTTTAATGTTTTTATTAGCATTTTATTAGCATAAGACCCACTGAGGGGAAGCAGAGGACAAAAATAAGGCTTCCCAAACCCTTTAATTTTCTCTGCCCACCATAGGTATCAGTAAAACAGCAGTTTATAATAACAACACCCTAAAAATATACCAACCTAGAAGCTTCTCCAATTTAAAAACTCCATCATCTGGTCATCAATGAGCTATTTCTTAATAGTGACTCAAACCAATAAACACAAGAGGCATCCCCAGAAGAGAGTGTGAAGGATGCCACCTAAAAAGATACGTAAACCTTACTTCCTAAAATAAGAAAATAAAGAACTTCTTCACTGTACAGGCTGATGCAACAAAGGTTAAGATGGAAAAATAGAAAAGTCCCTGAGAGTGGGCACAGGCAGAAAAAAGTCTGCTCAGAATCCCAGTCTGTTTGTCTGGCTGTCTAATATGCACCATATATGTATCTTCTGGATGGCAGAGACCAAGCTCTAAACACACACACACACACACACACACACACACACACACACACAC
>NW_020175026.1:55781-64293 GCF_003031525.2 Neophocaena asiaeorientalis asiaeorientalis
TTTAAGTCCCCACTGAAGGGAGACTTTAAGCTTCCCCCTTGTGTTTCTTTAAGATCAGAATTCTGAAAAGATGTTTTATCAAGTTGGCTTTCTCCTACTTAACTCTGTACATAATCAAAGAGCCCCATCTTAGTCATTTTCAGGGTGAGAAATCCTTTAATTCCCAATTAAGTAATACTTACAAGTGTAAGGTTTGTACGTACATAAACCTGGCTGGGTTACTATTTGTAGAGTGGCGATCTGTCATTCCTTATTGTTGTTGTTTTGAAAACTTTGTTCCCCGTTCTGTAGTCAGCTTTTTGTGATAAAATTCCTACTGAAGATTGTGTCATGGACCACTGAGCTTAACGTCTGTGAAGTTTACTTCTCTAGGTTTTAGCCCAGAGTTGTTTCAGCTTCTTATACCTGTCTTGGTTTCTCCCTTTAGTAGGCTAAGATCCCTGTGGGTGATCAGACCATGGAATGGCCAGTTCTAATGCATGTCCCCAGCAGAGCAAGTTTTTAATTAAAATGAGTGGGTCCCTATAGGGATGACTGAATGGTATGAGGAATTGCCTTCATCACTCAGGCAAGTTTCTCAGTTGCCTGAGAAAGCTGTTGCCATCCAGGAGAAGATATCTTCAGAACTAAAAGCTGTCATAAGATATTTTCAGTTTCATTCCAACAAAGTCTATTAAACTAGCCAATTCAAGGAAAAATGACAGGCCATTCTCCAACCCGATTACCCAGTCCAACCCGTACTCAGTTTCTTTCAGCTGAGCAAAGTCTTCCCGTCATTCAATTGAGAATAACCTAGGTACCTCTCCTTGAAATTCAGTTTCAAGGATAACCTAATCATCTGGAGAGGAGTTTAACACCGTCTTGTAAAACTTACAATCATCAACAAATAACAGGGGATCTGAGAAGCAGGAGAGCCTCATACAAATTTGTCTGGACTCGCTGAGGAGGCAGGTGGACCCAAGAGGTCTCTGTTGGTACCAAGGCTCCAGATTCTTGTAGGGTTCAAGTGAAGGAGAGAAGTCTGCTATGGGTCCCTTCATTGGTAGATAAAACTGTCACCTGAAAAAAAAAAAAAAGCATAACCAAATAACTGAGAATTATGTTTTATTTGGGACTAACTGAGGACTTAAGCCCAGGGGAACACTCCCCCCAAGCTGTCTGAGAGGCTGGCTCCCAAGCTTAAGTGATCAGTATGTCCCTAGCATAAAACAAAATTCTTAAGTTTTAGGTTGTGCATTTTTCTGTCAATACATGGGTCCTCTGAAGCCCGAAGTCACGTCCAGTGGAATGGGTTCACTCAGTTATGGGCACTAATGCTTTTCCAGGCTAGTGAGGTACAGGGGGAGATCATGATGATCATCAGAGTGCAATACAGCACAGAACAATGTCCCCTTAGGTTGGTGCAGAGGTGTTCCAAGTTTTGAGTCTCAACCACTTGAGGCCTGCAGGATCAATATGGTAAATGATCGCCCACTGACTGTGTAGACACCATATCAATCACAAAAACTCATCTATCCTTGCACCACCTGTAACCAGTTCAGGAATGGATAGGACTTGGGGATGATGGGACCACAAGTTGAAGACAGCACACAAGGAGCTACATTTACATGGCATTTTTTTGTGTGTGTGTGTGGTACGCAGGTCTCTCACTGTTGTGGCCTCTCCCGTTGTGGAACACAGGCTCCGGATGCGCAGGCTCAGAGGCCATGGCTCACGGGCCCAGCCGCTCCGCGGCATGTGGGATCTTCCCGGACCAGGGAACCCGTGTCCCCTGCATCGGCAGGCGGACTCCCAACCACTGTGACACCAGGGAAGCTCTATAATTAAATGTGTATGTGTATAACACAATTAATGTCAGTATGCCTTTTTATGTTAGTTTCTTTTTAATATATTTTTATTTATTTATTTGGCTTCGCCAGGTCTTAGCTGCTGCCCTGTGTGGGATCTTCGTTGTGGCATGTGGGATCTAGTTCCCAGACCAGGGATCGAACCCTGGCCCCCTGCATTGGGAGCATGGAGTCTTAACACTGGACCACCAGGGAAGTCCTACATGGCATTTTGACAGGAAGTCAGTCTCTCACAGCTTAAGACATTGAAGAGACAATGGTGTTGGGCACCAGCAAGACAGGGAATTCTGAGGAGGGGGAATCAGAGGGAGTTTATGTGTCTAGGTGATATCAACAACACTGCAAAGAGAGTCTGAGTTAGGGAGTTCCAAAGGGCAGTGATGATTTACAACTATTTTACAGCCCCAACTCTTGTCTTATATTAGCATATGGTTAGCAGATAGTACAGATTAGTAGTGCACTCTTTCACGAGGTATGCAAAGCAGAAAAAAAAAATACTGCTAAAAAATATTACTATTTGGCTGTATTTAAAACACCTGGGTGTGTTAAAACTTGAGTTTGGCACCAGTGGGCTTTTGAGCTAACTGCCTCACCATGTTATGAAAAAGTCAATAACATTTGGCCAGTGTCATGGGGGCCATCCTTAAACCAATTGTACAACAGTATATACCCCCCCCCCCAATCTGAACACAGGCACTCAAACAAATACTTGTACACAAATGTTTACAACAGAAGTACTCACAAGACAAAAGGAAGGAAGGTCCTAAACGTGAATTGACTGACAAATAGATGAGCAAAATATAGTAGATGCATACAATGGAATATTCTTCAGCCATGAAAGAAATGAAGTTTGAATACATGCTAAAATGTATATGAGCCTCAAAAACATTATGCTTAAGTGAAGAAAGCCAGAAAGAGAAGGATACATACTGAATGATTCTATGTGTATGAAATATGCAGATAGGCAAATTCATAGAAACAAAGTAGATTAGTTATTGCCTGGACCAAGGGGAGAGGAGAGATGGACAGTGACTACTTAATGGGTACAAGGTCACTTCAGGGGGTGATGAAAATGTTTGAAACTACTAGAAAGAGACAATGAAATGTACATTGTAAAATGCTGTGGATTTTTGCATGGATTTCACCTCATTAGGGCAAAACCAACCAAACAAAAAAAGGCTCAGTAGCTATGTTAATTTCAGATGAAAAAAATTCAGGAGAAAGAGTATTTCCAAGATAAGAGCTGATTCATGGGGAAGATATAAAAACCATCAAGGCTGATATACTTAATACCTGTGTGTCCAAATATGTATTTAAAAAATGACAGACCAAATAAGAAAAATAGATAAATGCACACAATAGGAGGTTTTAGTACTGCCAACTGAACAAAAGATAGGTCAAATATAGGCACATCGAATGGTAAAGATAAGCAAATTCTAAGCACCATTATCCATACCTTGACAGGACTGACATTTATAAAACACCAAATCTGAAACCAAAATATGTGCAATCATTTAAAGATTTTTAAAACTCAGTCAATTTCAAAAGACTGAAATCTTAGAGTATGTTTCTGACTACAATACAATCACACTTGAAGTCAATAACAATAAAGTTTTTTTGAACGAAATATTGAAAATTAAGAACATTTTTCTGAATAATCCACAGCCAAAGAAGAAATCACAAGGAAAATACGGAAAATATTGCTAACTGAATCATAATGGTAATACATATCAACATTTGTGGGGTGCAGGCAAAGCAAGACTAATAAAGAAATTTGTATCTTTAAACACCTCAGGGGAAGAAGAGAGGTTTAAAACCAATGACTTCAGTTCTGTAGGGGAGGAAAAATTTTCCTTTCTTCCCTTCTAGGTTCTTTGGCTGGTCTAATAATTAAATGGACATAAAAGAAGTTAGCAGAGGAAAAAAAATTAATTGCATATATACAGGAGCCCCATAAAAATAGACTCAAAGGAAGTCAGGCAATTGAGGCTATGGTTGCACAACACTGTGAATGTCCTTAATGCCATCCTGAGATAAGGAAAGTTGCAGGGATCTGGGGTTACAAAGGGCAATTCACAGGAAGATGAGAAGAACAGATGTTTGTAATGAGATAACTGCCTACCAGGCAGATAAGTCTTCCAGATAAGAAAAAAGCTGACTCTGATAGTAACTCTCTTTCTGGGCCAGGCCTCCTATTTATTTCTGGGCCAGACCCTCTGTCTAAATTCTTTGAGGCAGTTATGGGAGACAGAAGAAGCTTTTCTGGAGTCAGCTGGGTCTTGATTGCATTCAGCTCAAAATAATCCACACGCCTAAGTGATATGTTTTGAGGTAGAATATTCTGCTCTCCTTCTGCGTGGAGAGTTACTCATAATCACTAGTCACTGGGGAAATGCCTATCAAAAGCATGATGAGATGCCACTATACAGCCATTAGGATATCTATTATTTAAAAAGAAAGAAAAATAATACTAAGAAACGAAAATAACATTTGCTGGGAAGACTGGAGAAATTGGAAACTTTGTGCACTGCTACTAGGAATATAAAATGGTATAGCTGCTACAGAAAAGAGCACAGTGGTCCCATGAGAAGTTAGCCATAGAAATAACCATTATAATCCAGCCATCTTACTTCTAGATGTATCCCCAAAAGCATTAAAAGCAGAGACTCAAACAGATACTTATGTGACCATGTGCATAGCAGCATGATTCACAATAGACAAAAGGTGGAAACAACCCAAGTGTCTTTGAATGGATAAAATGGATAATTGGTTCAGCTTTCAAAATTAAAAAAATTGAACATAACCTATAACATGGATGAAACTTGCAAACCTTTTGCTAAGTGAAATAAGCCAGACACAAAAAGACAAACATTATATGATTTCACATATACAAGGTACATAGAATAGACAAAATCATAGACAAAAAGTACAATAGAAGTTACAGTGGGCTAACTTGGGGACAACTTGGTGTGCTCATTTAATGAGTAAAGAGTTTCTGTTTAGGATGATGAAAAATTTTTGGAGATGGATGGTAGTGATGGTTTTAAGACATGGTGAATGTTCTTAATGCCACTGAACTGTACACTTGAAAATGTCTAACTAATAATATTTTTGTTAAGTATCACCTGAAAACAAGAAAAGAGATGAAAAGAGGATTGAAACAGATAATTTTACTTTACGTATATTTTACCACAACTAAGAAAAAAGAAGACCTCACTGAAGGGCATTCTGAGGAGACAAGAAAGTAAACATGTAAGAGTAACAGCAAAATAAATGAAAAAGGAAAGCTTCGAGAAAGTATGAGGGGATGGAAGGGATTAGTCCTACTACTTCTCAAGCACAATCCAAAGACTGTACAACTGAACATTTGGTAGTTACACATGAATAGGAAGAAAGTAAAATGATGTAAACAATTTTTTAGTGGAACAGAATGAAAAGTATAAAACTCCACCCCAAAACATGTGCAAATTTCAAATCTCTGGGTATAAAAATGGACATTTTAATAATAGTACTAAGATAACTCAATTGTCATTTGAAAATATAATAAGAGCACATCACATGCATATTATACATACAAGGCCGTTAATGTTATTCATGATATAGGAAAAGGTCATGGAACCTCACTCGAAATAGGAGAACTTCAATTAAACACACACACACACACACACACGCACACACTGAGATATGATTTCTCACTTATCCTACTGACAGAATTTCAAAAACCTGACAACATATGCATCTGGCGAGGCTGTGGGTGAACCAGCAGTCTCAAACACTGCTGATGGAAATGCAAAGTGGTGTGGTGTGCTCGGCCCCGGGCGTCCCCGGGAGTCCCGACCAGCAGGACAAATCCTTGTGAGTCCGAGGAGGAACCTGTAGGGGTTGAAAAGGGAAGAAGGGGCAGGAGACGCGAAAGAATGGAGGCAAGACAAAATCCTGATCAAGCCTCAAATTTTTATTGCTGCAGTAGCTGTATTTATACAGTACAGAGAAAGGGGGGCGGGATCCAGAATAAGGGAAGTACTTGGCAAATTATCATTGGTGCTGCGTGCGCGGGCTTTCGTTGGAAGCGCGGGCTTTCGTTTTTAGGTGCGGGCTTTTATCTCATTAAGCAGGAAGAGAAGCAGGATGTCGGCCATCTTCTAATGGCGAAAACTTCTTGGCTCCCAACAGTGTGGGATTTACCAGCACTTGATACAAGTACATATGCACTTACTCTTTGATATAGCAATCCTGCTTCCGGAAATTTACCCTGAAGACTCACCTCTACAACTTCCTATGGTTATTTAATGCAGCATTATTTGTACAGGCCATGAAGTACATGTGGTGATAAATAGAATGAGGAAGATGGCTCTCAACTCTCTGAACTGATTTAGAGTTATTACCAGGATACACCCAGAGTGAAAAACAGTGTGAGCATATCCATACCTTTTGTGTAAGAAAGAAAGGAAACAAGAAGTTATGCATGAAGTTGCTTATTTTTGCCAAAGGGCAAGCATGAATCACCAAGGAGTGCCTAATCATGGGTGAAAATGGACTCAAATGATCTCACCACAAATACTCTATTAGTTATAAAAGAAAAATACTAGCCTTAGTGAGGAACACTCAGTGGGCACCCCCTTAACTAAGTAACTGGCCAAGTGACATAGATTGCAAATGATACATTAACACTTTTGTAATATTTGTGTCAAGAATTCATAACTGAATCTAACCTTGAGGAAACATCACACAAACCCAAACTGGGGGGCTATCTGCTATTGGGAAGGGGAAATTTTTCCTTTCCCATACAGCAATTTGGTTATTTTCCTGGTTGAATAATTTAAGTGATGTAAGACAAGTTACCATTCTGAGCAAAGAAAAGAGATAGGGTCCTGGGGCTCCCATGGATAGGAGGGCCATTCCCAGGATGAGGACAAGAAGAGCAGATATTTAGTGATTACATGTTTTCCCTTTGTAGGGGTTCAAAAGCAACCTCCCCAAGATATGCCACTTTTGCATGGGGATTGTTTTGACCTGAAGGCAATGGAGACCCTGTGGGTACAAGAAAAAATGTCCCCCTCTCAAATACCTGGGAGAATTAAAATTGGGAATTGTTCCCAGAAAAAGGTTATTATCGGAGGTAAATTTTATCTAACTGGTCCTGATACTGGAAAGCTTTATTAAAAGTCCAGGTTCTCGTTCAACTCGTGGAAAAAGAATTTCGGTGAGGAATACAGAGGGAAACGCGCATGCACACACACACACACACACACACACACACACACACACACACACACCCACACCACTGAAGCTGAGGAGCAGAAAACAGAGAAGTAGTTCATTCAGGGCAGAAGCAAAAGGAAATAGTCAGAAAAGAGTGCGATTGTCCTTAGGAGTGAGAGACATCCTGAAGCGTTTTTGAATCCCCTTTTATGTTATTTTTATCCCTTTGAATAGGTGGGGTCTTTTTGATCGGGGTGGAACATTCATTGAGGGTAGCGTTGAGGTGTGGCCTGGATTGCACCAGCTTGCATCCATCCCCAGTCCTAAGCATTATCTCTTCAACCCACCCGAACATGCACTCGTAGAGCTGTTTTCCTTTACTGCTTGAGCGCCACACATGGAAGGTCGTACAGGGTCATCAGCAGCCTGTGCGTTTTTACTGTTCATGTTCCATGGTTTCCATGGTCTGAGTTTCTTGCTCAGATGCTACAAAATTTCTGTTTTAGATGCAATGCCTCCATGCATCTTGACCTCATTAAGTGCAAAGCAAGGAGGTAGCTTTGCCTTCTGCCTTAATTCCTGTACATGAGGAAGCTGTCCTTGGGCCCAGCCCTGTCTTTCCTGCCTCAGTCCCATCTGAATAGCAGTTAGAGATATTTGAATATGGATTAGACCGTAGTAGAGCAATGTTAACTTTGCTGAATTTAATTACTGAACTGTGGTCTTTTTGTCTTGAATGCAAACTAAAATATTGAGAGGTAAAGAATCATGATGTATGCAACTTATTATGGAAAGTTTCCATGGAAAAACTTATAATATGTATACTCATATAAAGAAAACAGTAATGCAAATGCATTGACATGTTTACAATTTTTGAAACTAGTTAAGGGCACACAGCTTTTTTTAGTTTGTGGTAGTCTTACAACTTTTCTGAAAGTTTGAAATTATTTCATATGGAAAAGTTTAAAAGTAATGAAATAAAATATATATTAATGATGCTAACAAGTTTATGGAAAATTATGGAAAGATGGTGTGTCTGTGTATGTGTAAAAATCAAAATTGAAAAGCAGCAAATTATAGGACAGAACGCACAGTAAGTAGGGTCATATATCTGTGTAATATGTTCATGAACACTTTTTATAATGGTATCTCTAGGGAACAGTTTTTTAAAGGATTCTCTTTTTATTCTGTAACATCAAATTCACATTTAAAAAAATGTTAAACATATATGTAATGTAATATTTGGAATGTGAAAAATGTCTTTGTGGTTCAGTGTATTACTTAACTACAAATATAATTCTAACACTTAAACAATCCATATAAGAAGAACATTATTATCTCCCCCTTCATCAAATTACAGCTGAGAGGCAAAGATTTTTTTTAATGAATCATTCATTTTTCATTTACTACAACACTTTGCATGAAAATTGGATTGACTTACTTGTAAGACAATTTTTGATTAA
>NW_020175026.1:64513-76937 GCF_003031525.2 Neophocaena asiaeorientalis asiaeorientalis
AGCAAAATCTCAGTTACACTTTGGATGAAAGTCTAAATGTCAGTAAGCACTATTTGCCTTATTTTCCTACAGGGAAATTGTATTCTAAGAATTTGGTTTTGAATTTGAATTCAAATGTTCTTTGTTTCTCAAGTAATTCACAATGATTTGTATATCCTACCATTCCTTTTTTTTTAAATAATGTCTTTTTATTTATTTATTGGCTGAGTTGGGTCTTTGTTGCTGCGCATGGGCTTTCTCTAGTTGCAGCGAGTGGGGCCTACCCTTCACTGTGGTGCATGGGCTTCTCATTGTTATGGTTTCTCTTGTTGCAGACCACGGGCTCTAGGCGTGCAGGCTGCAGCAGTTGTGGCTTTTGGGCTCCAGAGCTCAGGCTCAGTAGTTGTGGCACATGAGCTTAGTTGCTCCTCGGCATGTGGGATCTTCCCCGACCAGGGCTTAAAACCATGTCCCCCACATTGGCAGGCAATTTTTAACCACTGTGCCACCAGGGAAGACCTATCCTACCATTCTTAATTCATTTACCTTAGTGAATTCTTACTCAGCAAACCTCCTATATTTCCATTATTGTTTCATCCAGAGGCACACAAGTGATTAAGCTTGCATTTACTTGCTTTGAGCTTACTCTGAGAAAGGCACCATATGCTCAGTTCAAAGGAGCCCAAACCCACTATCTCCTTGTACAATGTCACCACCATGATAGATAGAGAAACAAACATGAGTGGGAGGTGGTCTCCAAGGTGTTTGTAACTACACAAAGAACATAGAGGGCACAACTAAATTTGTGTATCAATTGCAGTGGACTGAAAGTAATTATCCACTAAAGAACTGGTTTTGGCATTGGCGAGGTGCATTTTATAAAAGCTATAACCTTAAAGTTAAATTACTTTCATGCTTGGAGACACTTTGGTGGACTTAATAAAAAATGCTAATTGAAATATCTCTGGGGGTGGAGAGGGGGAACCCCTGTCTTTTATTCTGAAAAATATCTGTACAGGTTCAGGGTAAAAGCAAGTGTGAAAAAAATGCCTTTGTTATTAATAGGGGCTTCCTTCTTTGAGAGTCCCCCCAACACACCCCATATTTATTGTTTGCCAAGTTAGTGTGGTTGTTGAAACTAAATCCAAATAATGAGAGGATTAAGTAGGTTCTAAGGTTGCTTAAATTTGAGAAAAACATTTTAAATCATATTTATGATCAGAGTTTCACATGGCCAACACTAAGAACCAATTAAATGGTTCTTTTTTCAAAATGTTGATGTGATGAAATAAAGAAATCTAAGGGGGGAAATAATTTGATTAATATCCTAGTGTTAAACAAGATTTGAAACTTTTCTGAATCTTCTTCAGAGTATTTTCATTGTGGAGCAAGAACAAATGTATTTCTTACCATAATGAGTAAATGCTAAAAATTAATCAATTTCAAGTATTTTTTAATGTTTCTTTCTTTTTTTTCTTAACGAAAAGGAGCTTTTTCATATCACAACAAGCAGAAGCAAACTTACACAGTCAAAAATTATTTTGGTTGACATTAAGAGAATTCAGGTTAGGCCCAATACCATAACATGCAACATCAACCCTAAATATTCTTATTTTTACTGTCTTTATTTCAGCAAACAAAATCCCTAAGTTTGGAAATGGGTTTAAATGTCCAGTGTTAGCTTTTGAACTGAACCTCTGTTCAACATTTCAAAACACTTAATCATACCAAATGTTAATGGGGGAAGAAAATTGCCTTTGTCTAAAGGAAATTTCTCCTATCTCTATGACAAATAGATGGTTATAGCTTAAAGCAAGGTTCCTAGGGTACATCCAAGGGAACTTCAAGGCACTATTTTCACTGATGTCCTCATTTGAAAGGTTCATTTCCAAGGCCATTAAGAGAGACTTTTCTGGATCATCATGCTGCCAAGAGACTTATTTAGCTCTTAAAAATTTACCTACATCTCAACAGAACAGAGAAAAAAATTAAAAATTTTCTACAGGAAATACTCTAAGGAGAATGAAGAACAAAAATCCCTTGCTCCAGTTGACAATAAAGGAAGAAGCAATTTTATTGTTCTGTAGTCTCACAAAAAGTTCCTGAACAAACATGAACACCTTTAAATGCTACCCAACTGCAGCTTAGAACTCCTCCTTTTGTTTACACATTATACTCCTGTCATTTTGTTAATCTCTCTGACTTAATCTACCCATTTTGCATTGTCTCAATCAAAAAAAAAAGAAAAAAGCAGAACTTACTGATCATTTGAATCAGCATGGAGATTTTGAAGAACCACAGTAAGATTAAAACAAAACAAGACAAAAAAGGAGACTGAATATAACCTAGAAATTCCAAGGAGGAAGAGCAATGAGGGAACACTTGCCCTAGCGGAAAATAAAGCATTAAGTTTATAACTATCCTAAATATCACTACACACCCTCACTTTTAAGGTTAGAATTTAAGCGACCAACAATTCCAAATTTTGCCACTCATTCTGGTGAGCAGGTATTGAAACCTCATACATTGCTGGTGGAAATATGAAATAGTGCACACAGTCTGGAAATTCTTGGGAAAGTTCTTACAAAGTTAACACTACCACTCCCCCATGACCCAGAAATTTCACTCCAAGATGTTGGTCCAGGTAAACTGTATACTTGGAGACCTGAACTCCACTTTTCATGGCAAGTGTATTAATAAAATCCTCAAACTGAAAACAACCTCAAACTTCCATCAGCAACAGTTTTCATAAACTGCTGTAGATTCACACAAACTTTAAGCTCAGTGAAATACGAATTGTGTGGTTCTGTTTATATCAAGCTCAGGCAAAACTAGTCTCTCATTATAGAAATTATGCCATTGATGGGGGAAACTGACTGCAAAATAACACAGGGAAACTAACTGGGTTATAACTCAGGTATAAGTGTTTCTTAAAACTCATCAACCTGGAAATTTAAGACTCTGTACATGATAGGTCATGTAGCTTATACTTTTTTTTTAAATGTAACCCTATATGAGACAAAATATTAATTAAATTAATTAAAACATTAGAATCCTCCTAAAAGATATCTGTACAGTTTGGGGGTATCGTAAGAGAGCCAGAAGCAGATCTATGTACATATGGAAAATGGAGGGAATGATAAAGTGACACTTCATATCAGTGGTTCAATAGTTAATGAATATCTATTCAAATAAATAAGTGATAGATATTTACATGATTCTTCCACTAAAATAGTTTTCTACACGGAGCAATTATTCTCATGGTAATAATGACAGTGAGTAGTTAGTCCTTTACTAATGCCGACATCTCCTTTAAGTACCTTATATACATGTAGTCATTGAATCTAATACACTTTAGCATATGTAGTCTTCAAAGCATCCCAGTGAGGTCGGTCTTGTTGTTGTTGTTGTTACTATTGTCAACAACAAATTGGCACTTGCCAACTACCTCTACAAGGAATAAGTCATGTGGTCCTGTAGCTGCTGGTTTTCAACACGCCCTGAAAGTATTTCAGGGTGGAGAGCAGAAATGAGGCACTCTGTGCTCTGGGAAAACTGGCAGAAGAAATCTTCAGATAGTTAGATATTTTCAGAAGAAGATTTTATGAGCCCAAATCTTGTATATCCTCATATCTAGAAAAGCACTAAAATCCTTCATGGTGACAACTGCTCCTTGTGACTAGCATTAACCTTCACGACACTAGCAGAAAGCTTCTGCAAAAACAAATATGTGCTTGATTGTATGTACTCCCTCTTCACCAAAATCACATATATACTGACCTTCCACCCTACTTCTTTGGAGCAGTTTCTCAGAGCTATCTGAAATGCTGTCTCTGGAGCAATAGTCCTTATTTTGCCCCAAATAAAAATTGACTCACAACTCTCACATTGTGCATTCTTTTAAAGTTGACAGCTTTATGGCAACCATGAAGAAAGGACCCAGTGTGGACTTTTCTCCTTCACTTGAACCCTATAAGGAAACGGAAACATGGTACCAACAAAGGCCCCTTCTGCTCATCTGCCTCCTCAGGGAGTCCAGAAAAATTTGGATAAGTCTCTCCTTGTTCTCAGACTTCTTGTATTGGTTGATGATCCTGAGTTTTATTTGGTGGTGTATAGCAGGTATCTGTCCCCTCCCAGTTGAAAGTTACTGGGGATGGGGGTCCTGGTTGAAAGATACCAGGGAAACACCTACCCAGATGAAAGACACTGGGTTGGTGGTGGGGAAGGCGGTGGTGGTGGGGAGCCTGGTTGAAAGACTCGAGGGGAATACCCACTGAGTGGAAAGCTCTGGGTGGGGCTCAGTTGAAACATACTGCAAATACCCACCCAGGTGAAAGGTACTGGGCGCCCGGGCCTGGTTGAAAGATACCAGGGTTTGCTCAGCTGTAGGAGACTGAGTGGTCTTGGCTGAGTGCTTTTCCTCAATTTCACTGTCTTAATAGAACTTGTTGGCATAAGAGTGAAGAGATTACATAGGAGCTTTTTTGCTCTGAAGAAAAGGGACAAGATTTCTCCTGGTGGTTATAGCTTTCTTAGGCGACTGAGAAATTTATGGGAGTGGTGGAAGCAGCATCCTCATACTGCGCAGTGGTCCCATAGGGAGGCCCACTCATTAATTAAAACACTGTAGACTGAAATGTTTCCTTTATTATTTCTATTAGCTTTAATTACGTGTTTAAATTAAAATCCTCAGCTATTAAAAGCTTAATTTCTTGTGAAAACTAAGAAGTAAGAAATTATGAACTGTCCTTTACATTAGCATTCTGTAGATTAGTGAACATAATCAGTGATTATGTTCAGCGATCCAAGCACCTGTGGTGACCTTAGAACACCAAAGGGAGAAACTGAGAAACCTAAGAGGGCTGAAACGACTCTAGGGTGATGCCTAGAGGAGTTTAGCTCACAAAGAATACACTGGCCCACCACACAATTTCACTAGTTTTTTTTATCCCTGACAAATTCAACTTTAAACTGGGAAATAGAGCCTCTCAAAGACAGAAACAAGGGGTGACAGAAAGCCAGCTTCTGACTAGTACCTCAGCCAGGTTTATGTATCTACAAAAACTCATACTTGCACGTACGTATTTAATTGGGGAAATTATACTAAAGGAGATATCAACCTAAAATGACAAAACTGGCGTTCTTTTGATATTCCAAAATTGACATTTTTGCAGGCACAGTTAGAAATTGCCAGCCATAAGACCAAACAGACTGAATGGAATACTTACTTTGGTATCCAGAAGCTTCTAAAAGAGGAAATGATAGAGTAATTTCTTGAAACTATATCAGAACTAAAGAAGGTTACCAGCCCTCTGTCTTTGACTCAGTCTCTCCCTCTGGCCCTCCCATGGGTCCTCTTCTTTCTGAACTGCCCAGCCCAGATGCCATCTCTTTCCCTCTTCCAGCTCTTCCACCCCCTGCTGCTCCCCTCTCCCCAGCAAAGGAGGATAAAAAGTCAGAAGTGATTATAGCTCCCTTTAATGAGAAACCTATTACAGGGAGAGATGAATTATCCTTGGTGCTTACGTACACACCCTCGACCCAAACAGAACTTAGATCCTTGCCTAAGGAATTTCCCGATCCAAGTCAGGATCCATGGGGAATTGCTAAGGAATTTGCATTAACCATCCAGACTTACTAGCCCGGGTTTTCAGACCTATATCTATTAATACAGCTCTTAGTTCTGAAAGCAAAGAAAGGGAATGGATAGAGAAGGCAGAATGGAAATGCCCCTTAATGGATTTGGAATTACATACTCCAGAGGCTCACACTGAATGCAAGGAATTAGCTCAGAAATTACTCGAAATTATCCCGGAGCTTTTTCCAAAAAACGTACACTGGACAGAGATTCAACAGTGCAAGCAAAGACTGGATGAATCTATTCTGGATTACTATGAATGGTATGAAGGAAAAAAAAGAAAACTTTTAAGCAATACTCTGGCTCAACACCTGAATCATTCTCTAAACACCGAAATGATACTCTGCTTAACTCTGCCTTTTAAGAAGGCTTAGATGAGAATTTGGCTACTCTGGTCCGAAGACATAATCTAGGTTGGTCTACTTTACATACAAACGCCCTTGTTACTCTGGATGACCAAATTTTCAAGATCATAAAATAAAAAGAAAGCAAGAAAGCAAGCAAGTAAACAAGAAAGAAAGAAAGAAAAGAAAGAGAGAAAGAGAGAAAGAAAGAAAGAAGAAAGAAAGAAAACGAAAAGAAAGAAGAAAGAAAAGGGGGTATCTATGAAAATATGAACCAATTGTGCCAATTAAGTGTACAATGCCAGCTGAAGGTTAACTGACCCCTGTTTAATTCCCAAGTGGGAATTCTGATCCTGAGGGAGTAAGTCCTACTAGGATAACCTGAGTTTCTCTCCCTATGCCTTGAGACCAGAGCTCTCAGGATCACTTTTCTTATCTAGATCATCTCTAAATTCCTGAGACTGAGAAAAAGAAAAAAAAAAAGAGAGAGAGAGGTTGGGGGGGGAAAGGAAAAAAATTCTTTAAACAATTTAACTTGTTCTAACTGTTATTTAAAACTAGTGAGTCTTACGATATCTCATTCATGACTAAGTTTAGATAAGGAAGGTATGTGATCTCTCATTTTGTCTGTCTGCATGTTTATATGTGCATTATCTTTGTTTTTACCTTCGGATGGTATTTTTACTGAGTCCAAGCTCGCTCTGCTCACTGCAAAACAGGCCAATAAGTTGGGAGACGAGGTGTTGAGGCAAGGAATGCAACTTTATTAGGAAAGCCAGCAGACCAACAAGATGGCTGACTAATGTTGCTAAATAGCCATCTTATCGGATTTGGATGCCAGTTTCTTTTATGGAAGAGAGAGGGGGAGGAGGTGAGGAAGTAAAGTAAAAAGACCATAGTCTTGCATATATCTCCTGGAATGGCCAGCGTCAGCGAGGGGATGTGTTAATTTCTTCTTTCTTGCAGCCATCCACAGGTGAATAGGGCCTGGATATTTCCCTGAACAAGGTACTTGTGTTTAACATTCCAGCAGAGGGGAGCGTTCCCCAAGGCAGACCACTGTGTATAGACATTATCCTTTTAGTGAACAAAAGCAATGGGAAGCAAAGGTTAAAATAAAAGAAACACATCCAATATGGAATCAGAATTAGTTCCTCCCTGTTACAGCATTATCAAAAATTAATTTGTAAGTGAGCTCTACTTAACTGGATTAAAGGAAAGTAAGCACTTATATAAATTCTCAAAAAAAAAAAAAAAAACCAACAATATAAACAGAAGTTAACTGGCCAGAATTAATTTCAGTTTCATGTGAGCTGGGAAGTAGTCAGTATTAAATTAATACCTAGTATTAATGTTTGTTTATTGATCTAATTAATACAGACACATCTTTAGAGTCATCAACAT
This sequence comes from Neophocaena asiaeorientalis asiaeorientalis, assembly GCF_003031525.2. NCBI lineage: Eukaryota > Metazoa > Chordata > Mammalia > Artiodactyla > Phocoenidae > Neophocaena > Neophocaena asiaeorientalis. The sequence goes on from NW_020175026.1 coordinate 71,882, forward strand.
TAAGTATAATACTTTTATTGTGCTTTGGTTTAATATAAGCTAAATAAAATCTTGTTATATCTGTTATAAATTTGTCAGCAAGGGAAGTAACTTGATGTGAAGAAATTTTTAAGGGAAGAAAATATAAATGAGATAAAATCTTTTAGATAAACTGTATTAAGAATAATTATGCTTTAGGAATATCTATTCAAAATAGTCTCTCCAGATTCTGGTAACTTGAAATCCTAGAGTTGTGCTAAATTAAGTGATGGAAGCTTATTGCATAGCTAGGTCATTCCCAAATAAAATAGGATACCGAAACATTAATTACTGAACATTGGCTTCCTTTTGCAGAGAAACAAAAGGTATTTAGGACTATTAATGAATATGTTTGGTGCCACATTCTCTAAAGAAAGCAAATGTTTTTAGAAAATATCACTTGCATTTATGTTCACTAATCTACAGAATGTTAATGTAAAGGACAGTTCATAGTTGCTAACTCCTTAGTTTTCACAAGAAATTAAGCTTTTAAGAGCTGAGGATTTTAATTTAAACATGTAATTAAAGCTAATAGAAATAATAAAGGAAACATTTCAGTCTACAGTAGGAAAGTAGGATGTGTGTTGTCAGTAAAGAAGGTATGAGGAATGGAATTGCATTTTATTAAGGGAAAAGGAAGTAGGTCTGACTTACAGGTAGCTGTTTCTGAATGGGAAAATAAAGTGATGGATACAGAAAGTGAGGAAATTTTTGTGGAAAGTGGACTCCAAGGAAAGTATTTTGTACATGGTCAGGATTGACTATGGTTAAAATAAATTTAATTGAGAAAATGAATTTTAAATGCAAGCAGGCACAAAACTTGAATTTGATTTTTCTCTCTCTTAAGAGGACAAGATTTCTTAAAATGTTGAACTGCCTTTGAGAACAGATTTCAAGTTTCTTTACCTTTTAAGTGATCTGTTCTGTATTTGCCTTTGAAATCTTTTATTGTTACTTTTGCTAAGTGAATATTGTTTCAGAGTGACCTGTGATTGTCTGTGACTGAGTGTTCTAAACCCTTTTGGATTTGGGGTTTATCTTTTGACAAAACTTTCCAAACCAAATTCTGATGAAGTCCTTTTGACATCTAGCTAACTCTGGGGTGCTTCAAAGGGCCCCTGAAACATCCCAAAGAGAGGTTTTAAAGATTATTATTATTATTATTATTATTTTTGCGGTACATGGGCCTCTCACTGTTGTGGCCTCTCCCGTTGCGGAGCACAGGCTCTGGACGCGCAGGCTCCGCGGCATGTGGGATCCTCCCAGACCAGGCCACAAACCCGTGTCCCCTGCATCGGCAGGAGGACTCTTAAGCCCTGTGCCACCAGGGAAGCCCCCAAAGAGAGATTTTAAACTAATTAGGTTCATTTGGTATGTTAAATTACATGGGAAGTATTGTCAAATGAGTAATAAATGTTCTTATGTTATATTGTATGGTAAATGTTACTAATATAGATATTCTAGAAAGTATATGGACTTGCTAAAATTCTGATATGTCCTGGTAAAATGTTATCAGTCATAATTCTAGTTATTATTTACAAATGTTGTATGTCACAGCAGTAACTAAGTTTCTATGTCAGTTGCATTGCAGTTAGATTTAAATGTGCCTTCTTAAGTCTTTTGTCATTATAGACAGTTATGTTTTTATTCTGATGCCTTTGCAAAAATGCTCCCTCTTCAAGAAGATTTATAAAAAGGACTTTTGGATAAATACAAGTTTCTGGCTTTCAGACCATAATGCTGAACTGAGTAAGAAATTATAGAAGCCAAATGAGAAGCCTAATGGCTTCATAAACTGTTAACAAAAAGAGTTAGTTACAGAAGACTGAGTGAACTGGTGAATATGGTTATAGTTTTTATGGTTTCTATCTGAAAAATTACTGGTTTAAATCTGTGTTTTCCAGGTATAAGGAAACTTTTCCCTTAAACTAATTATGACTTACAGTAATTTGGTAAATTATACCTCTGTAAGCAGAATTGAAACATTTATCTTTTTTCTCTATCTGCTCCCTCCAGAGATTGTAAACTCTGGTTCCCAGCAGCTTTATCAGATAAATTAAAAAAGGTACAGAAAGCTCAAGGTATTTGTGGGACCTTATAAAAGGAGGAATTCACCTAGATCTGTTAGGTAAAATCTGTGATAAGCCCTTGGTGTGATTTTCCTAGCCCTGAGAGGTCTTTTGACAGTTCAGTCTGAGACTCCATATAAAAGTTTCAGCAAAGCAAAAAGCCTGTATGATCAAGTATAGTTATATAAATTATCAGGCCAAGGTTTTGAGACCAGAATTATTTTCGCAAACAAGTTAGTCTTAATTTGGTTATATTTGGTAGAAATGAGGGTAACTTCAGAAAGAAAAGATGTTTCAATGAATGTTAAATCCCAGTCTTGTTAGTGGAGGTCTTTATTTGCTAAGACTCACTTCCTGGATAATTCCTTGCTGTTATGTTATATGGATGTAAAGTTTACTTGAATTATTAAAAGGACACTCTAAGTTGTTTCTGAAACTTATCTCAGTAATCTGTCTTTAGATGAAGATCAGATGCCCCACAACCTCCAACCAGGGGATTATGCATACTGGAAAAGACATAATTTAGAGGACTATCTCCAACCTAGATGGAAGTACCCTTATCAGGTACTCTTTTCTATCTTATGCACAGGGAAACTGAAGGGAATTGACTCTTGGATTAATTTCCAATTACAAAGGGCCCCTGAACTGGACTAATCTATAGAGAGGACTGCTGACCTCAAACTTGAATTAAAATGATTCTCAAACAGAGGAAACTACACTCACTCCAGGATGAGGAGAAAATGACATCAGAGGCAGACAGCTAGCCCAAGATGCTGGACCTGACTTGTATGACCATTTATAATGTTTTCTTGGACCTCTGCATGTGAATCAAATGTTTTCCTATCATGGACACGATCCTTTATGCTGGTTTTTAAATCAATCAAATTGTTGGGTTTGTGGCCAGTTACCTGTGTCTAAGGATTACCTTGGTAGATTTCTCCACTCCAAGGTTCTAATTAGATGGCCCTTAGGACATTTATTTTAGAAGAAATAGGCCTGTTCAGACTACTCTTGATGTTACTAGATGGGATCCCCTCACCTAGCCAATTAACAACACCCACTCTGACCCTGGCCATCAAAAGGACTTTTCCTCTAAAGTAACTCAAGCTCAGTCAGAGCAACAGCAAAATTTCAGCCAAGGAATAAAACCTCCCACAATTATGGGATGGATTTATGTGGTTAACACCAGCCTATGGTCATTTGAGTTTTAAGCCCTCCCCCACCCTTTATCTTAGGAACAATGAAATTATACTAAGGATAACCAGCCTACTAACAGTAGGAAATTGGGCTGGGAGCCTTATGGACAGTGCCAATATGTCATTTCCCTGAAAGATAAGGTCTGGTACAGAACAGACTAAGTCAGATGACCTGAGGATATACTGGGCTACACCTAATGGAAGTTCTTGGCTTAATTCTCACTTATGACTTTAATAATGCTGCTAGCCATCTTATTTGTAGTTTGCCTGTTTTATAAGATTGTTGTTTTTTGCATTACTAAGTGTGTGACTGAACCTGTGACAAAAATATGTGTTGGAGTCCAGCTCCAACGAGTCCAGGAGTACCTGAGGGAGGAACAGCCTTGGCGATGGAGAAAGGAGACTGACACTGTCTCTGGAGTCAGGCAGATAGTAACATACTTTATTGTTATTCAGCAAGCTTATATATTTTTGGTTTACATAATCAAAACATAATTATCATAATATAGTCTAGCCTTAGGCCTCAAACCCTTGACCACAAGATTTCCTCAAAAGATTACCTTAGAATTGTCTATAGTTTCTAGATGTGCTATCAAGATATTTCCCCAAGTTCTCATTAGTTGCAGGTTATTTTCTAGTAGTTAAGCCAAGCTATTATGTAAGTCTTTATTACAGAAGGGCAATCTTCGTGTTCTTTCTGAATGGGCAAGTTTTTAAAATAGTGCCTTAAAAATATTTACAATATATCCTACAGTTCCTGTGTTCCTAACTTCACTCATAGCACTCACAATACCTCCTACGCTCCTGTTTATCATCCAGATATTAACCTTTCTTTATAGTGGACCCATATGAAACCAAAGTCATCAACAACCCCTTCGTAGGGCCACAGTTGTTCAATTGGGGGTGTTTTCCATAGGAACATCCCTATATTTCCAGATTGTGTATAGCATTCCAAGTTTCCTGGGGCTGGAATAGGTACTTTCCATTTTGTGATAATAATAGTAGGGGGGGTAGTAGTTTTTCTCATTTTCCTAAGCCTGGGCGCAAATCCCCCTTGTGCTGTTTCCATATATAAGCTTAACACAACCAAACAAATCAATAGAGATGTAGTCCACCGTCCTGGCACAGTACTGCTTTGCAGTCCTGCCTTTGATTGCATCATGACTTTGTCACGGCGCAGGGACTCCAGGATGGCTTCCAACAAATTAGTTTTATATGAGATCAATGATTGTTAATACTGTGATTCTAGATAGGGGAAGATACAACAAGAGGGATTTTTCCTGGAGCATAACAGACTAGTAAGACAGGTGGTCCAGAGTCCTTAGTTACTATTAAAAGACCTAGTCCAGTAATAGCACATTGGGTGGCCTATCAGCAAAATCTTTGCTCGGAATGAGGCTTCCTATCACTGTGGGACAATATGGTCAGGAAACGTCTCTCAAAGCATGGTTGTATTTATGACCATGAGGGGACCCTGTCAGCTAAAACCTGGCACTTGCCATCTACCTCTACAAGGATTAAATCATGTGCTCTGCAACTGCTGACCTTCCCCACCCCCTGAAAGGAGTTCAGGGTGGAGAGCTGAAAGGAGGCCCTCTGTGCTCTGGGAAAAACAGGTAGAACTGGTCTTCAGATAGATATTTTCAGGAGATGATTTAATGAGCCCAATTCTTGTATCTCCTCATATCTAGAAAAACACTAAAATCCTTCATGGTGACAAATGTTCCTCGTGACTAGCAGAAGCCTTCTGCAAAAAAAAAAAAAAAAAAAAAA
>NW_020175026.1:76981-96089 GCF_003031525.2 Neophocaena asiaeorientalis asiaeorientalis
CCCTTCAAAAAAAAAAAAAAAAAAAAAAAAAAGTGCTTGATTGCATGTACTCCCCTTACACCAAAATCACATATATACTGACCTTCCCCCCTATCTTTTTGTAGCAGTTTCTTAGAATTATCTGAAATGCTGTCTCCCAGGCCAGAGTCCTCATTTTGCCCCAAATAAAACTTGACTCACAACTCTCATGTTCTGACTTTTATTAAGTTGACACTATTATTGGGATTATTATTATTATTACCAGTTAATTCATTACTAGTGCTGACCTCCTTTTTAAGTACTTTGTTATGTTTACTCATTCAATCCTATGCACTGTTAAGAAAGTTAAAATGGAAATAATCTTGTTCAGGCTTTGCAGGCAATACTAGGCCTCTGACCAATGTGTGATATTGGCTGGACTACATGCTTGCTCATAAGCCCCCAAAGCAAGTCTGGCAGCACTTAAGATAAAGAAAGGGAGTGCCTCTTGGAATTTCTTGAGCCCTGAGAACATGGCCAGTTCCCCAGGGTCTGGAAAATATTGTGACTCACAAGGTAAAGCAAACAGCATTCTTGAAGAGACCCAGAGCTGCATATTTGCATGTAAACTGATGATATCAGTTTGCGACCTGGTATTATAAGGGGGACTCCCCTAAACTGCAATTTGAAGTCTCACCCATGGAGTGAACCTGCTGCTTGGGACCTTTCCCAGTTGGGACTCCAGATTGCTGTTTCTGGGACTTACCAGCACTGTTCGAGTCTAGATGTAGATGTCAGCCCAATTTGGTGATGTAAATGATTTAACTTCTCTCTCTCATTTATATTTCTTTCTTTTTTTGATGATTTCTTATTAAAATTGAGCTAAAACTGTTCATTTGTGTGATGAGGGGTGTTTTTTGTTAACAAATCCTTTGAGGCTAAAACGAAAGTAAAACTTTTGGCGAAACACACCCTTCACATATTTACACTTCACAGCCTCCCAGAAAGCTAGGTTATGCTGTTCTTGTTATTTTATTATTACTACTGCTAATCACTCCTTAGTAATGTCTGCTTCTGTACTTTATACACAAGTGGTTTATATACACTTACTATTTGGATCCTTATATACCTTCACATATTTAGTCTTCTCAGCATCCCAAGTAAGCTTTGTTGTTGCATTTTTAGTATTATTAATAATTATTATTACTAGTAAATTCTTTCCTAATATCAACCACTCTTCTAAGTACATTAAATACACTTACTCATTGAATCTTTATATGCCTTAACATTGTTAGTCTTTGTAGTGTAGTCTGATGTCAGGGAGCCTGATTCCTCCAGCTCCATTTTTCTTTCTCAAGATTGCTTTGGGAATTCGGGGTTCTAATGGATAAAGAAGATGTGGCCCATGTATACAATGGAATATTGCTCAGCCATAAAAAGAAACAAAACTGAGTTATTTGTAATGAAGTGGATGGACATAGAATCTGTCATACAGAGTGAAGTAAGTCAGAAAGGGAAAAACAAATACCATATGCTAACACATATATATGAAATTAAAAAAGAAAAAAAAGGTTCTGATGAACCTAGGGCCTGGACAGGAATAAAGACGCAGATGTAGAGAATGGACTTGAGGACACGGAAAGTGGGAGAAGAGTAAGCTTGGACAAAGGGAGAGGGTGGCATGGACACATATACACAACCAAATGTAAAATAGATAGCTAGTGGGAAGCAGCCACATGGCACAGGGAGATCAGCTCGGTGCTTTGTGACCACCTAGAGGGGTGGAATAAGGAGTGTGGGAGGGAGATGCAAGAGGGAGGGGATATGGGGATATATATATATATATATATATGTATAGCTGATTCACTTTGTTATACAGCAGACAGTAACCCACCATTGTAAAGCAATTATACTCCAATAGAGATGTTGAAAAACAAAACAAAACATAGATAGTCTTAACAGTCTCAGTCATCCTAGTGAGGTAGATTTTTGTGTTATTTTATAATTATTTGTATTATTATTACTCATTTGTTATTTACTAATGCATGACCACTGCTCTAAGTAATTTATTTACATTTACACACTGAATCCTTATACACCTGAACTTACGTAGTCTTCATAGCATCCAAGTGAGGTAACTTTTTTTGTTGTTATGGTTTATTTTTATTATTAATAATAATAACTTATTAACATATTGAATCTTCCTAACAACCCACTGAGGTAGATGGTTTTTGCCGTTGTTTTTCTTTTCTTCTTTTTTAATATCTTTGTTGGAGTATAGTTGCTTTAAAATGTTGTGTTCGTTTCTGCTGTTTAACAAAGTGAATCAGCTATATATATACATATATCCCCATATCCCCTCCATCTTGTGTCTCCCTCCCACCCTCCTTATCCCACTCCTCTAGTTGGTCACAAAGCACTGAGCTGTTCTCCCTGTGTGATATAACATGTCCTCAAGTCTATTATCAACATCTGTGTCTTTATTTCTGTCTTGCCCCTAGGTTCATCAGAAACTTTTTTTTTTTTAAGATTCCATATATACGTGTTAGCATATGGTAATTGTTTTTCTCTTTCTGAATTACTTCACTATGTATGACAGACTATAGGTCTATCCACCTCACTACAAATAACTCAATTTCGTTTCGTTTTATGGCTGAGTAATACTCCATTGTATATAAATGCTGCATCTTCTTTGCCCATTCCTCTGTTGATGTAGACTTAGGTTTCTTCCATGTCCTGGCTATTATAAATAGTGCTGCGATGAACATTGTGGTACATGACTCTTTTTGAATTATGGATTTCTCAGTATGCCCAGTAGTGAGATTGTTGTGTCATATGTAGTTCTATTTGTAGTTTCTTAAGGAACCTCCATACTGTTCTCCATAGTGGTTGTATCAATTTACATTCCCACCAACAGTGCAAGAGTGTTCCCTTTTCTACACACCCTCTCCAGCATTTGTCTTTTGTAGATTTTCTGATGATGCCCATTCTAACGGTAGTGAGGTGATACCTCATTGTAGCTTTGATTTGCATTTCTTTAATAATTAGTGATGTTGAGCAGCTTTTCATGTGCCTGTTGGCCATCTGTATGTCTTCTTTGGAGAAATGTCTATTTAGGTCTTCTGTCCATTTTTTGATTGGGTTGTTTGTTTTCTGATATTGAACTGCATGAGCTGCTTGTATATTTTGGAGATTAATCCTTTGTCCGTTGATTCATTTGTAGATATTTTCTTCCATTCTGAGGGTTGCCTTTTCATCTTGTTTTGTAGTTTCTTTTACTGTGAAGAAGCTTTTAAGTATCATTAGGTCCCATTTGTTTATTTTTGTTTTTTTTTTTTCCATTACTCTAGGAGGTGGATCAAAAAAGATGTTGCTGAGATTTATGTCAAAGAGTGTTCTTTCTAAGTTTTCCTCTAAGAGTTTTATAGTGTCCAGTCTTACATTTAGGTCTCTAATCCATTTTGAGTTTATTTTTCTGTACAGTGTTAGGGAGTGTTCTAATTTCATTTTTTTACATGTAGCTGTCCAGTTTTCCCAGCACCACTTATTGAAGAGACTGTTTTTCCTGCATTGTATATCCTTGTCTCCTTTGTCATAGATTAGTTGACCATAGGTGTGTGGGTTTATCTCTGGCTTTCTGTCCTTTTCCATTGATAAATATTTCTGTTTTTGTGCCAGTACCATAATGTCTGGATTACTGTAGCTTTGTAGTATTGTCTGACATCAGGGAGCCTGATTCCTGCAGGTCCATTTTCCTTTCTCAAGATTGCTTTGGCTATTCAAGGTCTTTTGTGTTTCCATACAAATTGTGGATTTTACTGTTCTAGTTCTGTGAAAAATGTCATTGGTAACTTGAGAGGGATTTCACTGAATCTGTAGATTGCTTTGGGAAGTATAGTCATTTTCACAATGTTGATTCTTCCAATCCAAGAACGTGGTATATCTCTCCATCTGTTTGTATCATCTTTCATTTCTTTCATCAGTGTCTTATAGTTTTCTGCATACAGGTCATTTTCCTCCTTAGGTAGGTTTATTCCCAGGTATTTTAATCTTTTCATTGTGATGGTAAATATGAGTGTTTCCTTAATTTCTCTTTCATATTTTTCATCATTAGTGTATAGGAATGCAAGAGATTTCTGTGCATTGATTTTGTAACCTGCTATGTTACCAAATTCATTGATTAGTTCTAGTAGTTTTCTGGTAGCATCTTTAGGATAGTCTATATATAGTATCATGTTATCTGCAAACAGTGACGGCTTTATTCCTTCATTTCTGATTTGGATTCCTTTTATTTCTTTTTCTCCTCTGATTGCTGTGGCTAAAACTTCCAAAACTATGTTGAATAATAGAGGTGAGAACGGACAGCCTTGTCTTCTTCCTGATCTTAGTGAAAATTGTTTCAGTTTTTCACCATTGAGGATGATGTTGGCTGTGGGTTTGTCACATATGGCCTTTATTATGGTGAGGAAAGTTCCTTCTTGCCTACTTTCTAGAGAGTTTTTAATCATAAATCGGTGTTTAATTTTGTTGAAAGCTTTTTCTGCATCTCTGGAGATTATCATATTATTTTCATCCTTCAGTTTGTTAATATGGTGTATCAAAGTGATTGGTTTCCATATATGGAAGAATCCTGGCATTTCTGAAATCAACCCCACTTGATCATGGTGTATGGTCCCTTTAATGTGCTATTGGAGTCTGTTTGCTAGTATTTTGTTGAGGATTTTTGCCTCAGTGTTCATCAGTGATATTGGTCTGCAGTTTTCCTTTTTTTGTGACATCTTTGTCTGGTTTTGGTATCAGAGAGATGGTGGCCTTGTAGAGTGAGTTTGGGAGCGTTCTTCTCTCTGCTATAATTTGGAAGAGTTTGAGAAGGATAAGTGTTAGCTCCTCTCTGAATGTTTGATAGAATTCCCCTGTGAAATCATCTGGTCCTGGGCTTTTTTTGTTTTGCCGTACACGGGCCTCTCACTGTTGTGGCCTCTCCCATTGCAGAGCACAGGCTCCAGACGTGCAGGCTCAGTGGCCATGGCTCACGGGCCTAGCTGCTCCGCGGCATGTGGGATCTTCCCGGACCGGGACACGAACCTGTGTCCCCTGCATCAGCAGGCGGACTCTCAACCACTGCGCCACAAGGGAAGCCCTGGGCCTGGGCTTTTTTGGTTGGAAGTTTCAATTTCAGTGCTTGTGATTGGTCTGTTTACATTTTCTATATCTTCCTGGTTCAGTCTCGGAAGGTTGTGCTTTTCAAAGAATTTGTCCATTTCTTCCAGGTTTTCCATTTTATTGGCATATAGTTGTTTGTAGTAATCCCTCATGATTCTTTGGATTTCTGAAGTTTCACTTGTTACTTCTCCTTTTTCACTTCTAATTCTGTTGATTTGGGTCTTCTCCCTTTTTTTTTCTTGATGAGTCTGACTAGTGGTTTATCAAAGTTTTTATCTTCTCAAAGAAGCTCTTAGTTTTACTGACCTTTGCTATTGTTTCCTTCATTTCTTTTTCATTGATTTCTGATATGAACTTTGTGATTTCTTTCCTTCTGCTAACTTTGTGGGGTTTTTTTTCCTCTTTTCTCTAATTGCTTTAGGTGTAAGGTTAAGTTGTTTTTTTGAGATGTCTCTTGTTTCTTGAGGTAGGATTGTATTGCTATACACTTCCCTCCTAGAACTGCTTTTGCTGCATCCCATAGGTTTTGGGTCATCGTGTTTTCATTGTCATTTGTTTCTAGTTATTTTCTGATTTCCTCTTTGATTTCTTCAGTGATCTCTTGGTTATTCAGTATTGTATTAGTTAACCTCCATGTGTTTGTATTTTTTACCGTTTTTGTCCTGTAATTGATATCTAGTCTCATAGTGTGTGGTTGGAAAAAAATACTTGATGTGAGTTCAATTTTCTTAAACTTACCAAGGCTTGATTTGTGACCCAGGATATGATCTCTCCTGGAGAATGTTCCATGAGCACTTGAGAAAAAAGTGTATTCTGGTGTTTTTGGATGGAATGTCCTATAAATATCAATTAAGTCTGCCTTGTTTAATATGTCATTTCAAGCTTGTGTTTCCTTATTTATTTCCATTTTAGATGATATGTCCATTGGTGAAGGTGGGGTTTTAAAGTGCTGTACTATTATTGTCTTACTGTCGATTTTCTCTTTAATGGCTGTTAGCATTGGCCTTATGTATTGAGGTGCTCCTATGTTGGGTGAATAAATATTTACAATTGTCATATCTTCTTCTTGGTTTGATCCCTCGGTCATTATGTAGTGTCCTGCTTTGTCTCTTAGAGTAGTCCTTATTGTAAAGTCTATTTTGTCTGGTATGAGAATTGCTACTGCAGCTTTCTTTTGATTTCCATTTGCATGGGATATCTTTTTCCATCCCTGCACTTTCAGTCTGTATGTGTCCCTAGGTCTGAAGTGGGTATCTTATAAACAGCATATATGTGGGTGGTTTTTTTTTGTTTTTGTTTTTGCATCCCTTCAGCTAGTCTATGCCTTTTGGTTGGACCATTTAACCTGTTTACCTTTAAGGTATTTATCGATATGCATGTTCCTATTGCCCTTTTCTTAATTGTTTTGGGTTTTCTTTTGTCGGTCTTTTCCTTCTCTTGTGTTTCCTGCCTAGAGAAGTTCCTTGAGCATTTGTTGTAAAGCTGGTTTGGTGGTGCTGAATTCTCTCAACTTTTGCTTGTTGGTAAAGGTTTTAATTTCTCTGTTGAATCTGAATGATATCCTTTCTGGGTAGAGTAATCCTGTTTGCAGGTTTTTGCTCTGCATCACTTTAAATATGTCCTGCCACTCCCTTCTGGCTTGCCAAGTTTCTGCTGAAACTTTCCGATCAGCTATTACCCTCATGGGGTTTCCCTTGTATGCTATCATCTCTTGCTTTTCCCTTGCTGCTTTTCATATTTTTTCCTTGTGTTTAATTTTTGGTAGTCTGATTAATTTGTGTCTTGGCATGTTTCTCCTTGGGTTTATCCTATAACGGACTCTCTGCCTTTCCTGGACTTTATTGACTATTTCCTTTCCCATGTTAGGGAAGTTTTCGACTATAATCTCTTCAAATATTTTCTCAGACCCTTTCTCTTTCTCTTCTTCTGGGACCCCTATAATTCGAATGTTGGTGCATTTAATGTTTTCCCAGAGTTCTCTGAAACTGTCCTCAATTCTTTTCATTCTTTTTTCTTTATTCTGCTCTGTGGTAGTTATCTCCACTATTTTATGTTCCAGGTCACTTAACTGTTCTTCTGCCTCAGTGATTCTGCTATTGATTCCTTCTAGAGAATTTTAAATTTTATTTATTGTGTTGTTCATCATTATTTGTTCACTCTTTAGATCTTCTAGCTCCTTGTTAAAAGTTTCTTGTGTTTTCTCCATCTCTTTCCAAAATATTGGATCACCTTTACTATCATTACTCTGAATTCTTTTTCAGGTAGACTGCCTATTTCCTCTTCATTTGTTTGGTCTGATGGGTTTTTACCTTTCTCCTTCATCTGCTGCATATTTCTCTGTCTTCTCATTTTGCTTGACTTACTGAGTTTGGGGTCTCCTTTCTGCAGGCTGCAGGTTCGTCGTTCCCGTTATTTTTGGTGTCTGTCCCTGTGGGTAAGTTTGGTTCAGTGGCTTGTGTAGGCGTTTTGGTGGAGGGGACTGGTGCCTGTGTTCAGGTGGGTGGGGCTGGATCTTGTCTTTCTTGTGGGTAGGGCTGCATCCTGTGGCGTGTTTTAGGGTGTCTGTGAACTTAGTATGATTTTAGGCAGCCTCTCTGCTAATGACTGGGGTTGTGTTCCTGTCTGGCTAGTTGTTTGTCACGGGGCATCCATCACTGGAGCTTTTTGGCCATTGGGTGGAGCTGGGTCTTAACGTTGAGTTGGAGATCTGTGGGAGAGCTCTTGGCAATTGATATTATTTAGGGCTGGGAAGTCTCTGGTGGTCCAATGTCCTGAACTCAGCTCTCCCACCTCAGAGGCTCAGGCCTGACACCTGGCCAGAGCCCCAAGACGCTGTCAGCCACACGGCTCAGAGGAAAAGTGGGAAAAAAGGAAAGAAAAAAATGATAATAAATAAAATAATTAAAATTAAAATATAAAAAAGATTAAAATTAAAGAGTAATTAAAAGAAGAAGGAGAGAGCAACCAAACCAAAAACAATGATAACAAGCTCTAAAATCTATATACTAAGTTAAACATAAAAATCAGGAACAAGTCAGTCGCAGACAGCAAACCCCAAGTCTACCATTGTTCCTAACGTCCGCCTCCTCAATTTGGGATGATTTTTTGTCTCTTCAGATATTCCACAGATGCAGGGTACCTCAGGTTGATTGCGGGGATTTAGTCCACTGCTCCTGAGGCTGCCTGGAGAAATTTCCCTTTCTCTTCTTTGTTCTCACAGCTCCTGGGGTTCAGCTTTGGTTTTGGCCCCACTGCTGTGTGTAGGTTGCCCTCAGGCTTCTGTTCCTATCCAGAAAGGATGGAGTTAAAGCGGCGGCTGATTAGGGGGCTCTGGCTCATTCAGGCTGGGGGGAGGGTGGGGTAGAGTAGACATAATTGGAATGCGGGACGAGCCTGCGGCAGTGGAGGTTGTGGTGTCTTTGCACCAGCCTGAGGCACGCCGTGTGTTCTCCCGGGGAAGTTGTCTCTGGATCACGGGACCCTGGCAGTGGTGGTCTGCACATGCTCCCGGGAGAGGAGGTGTGGATAGTGACCTGTACTAGGACACAGGCTTCTTGGTGGCTGCAGCAGCAACCTTAGTGTCTCATGCCCGTCTCGTGTCCGCGCTGATAGCCGCAGCACGCACCCGTCTCTCAAGCTGGTTTAGGCAGTGCTCTGCCTTCTGTGGGCAGACAGGGAAGGAATCCCCTCTCCTCGTACACCTTGAAACAATGGTCTCTTGGCCCTTAGGGCTGGACTCTTAGATCCAGACTTTTCCCCAGACTCCCTCATGGCTAGCTGTGATGCACTATCTCCCTTCAGGCTTTGTTCACGCAGCCAACCCCAGTCCTCTGCCTGGGATCTGACCTCTGAAGCCCGAGCCTCAGCTCCCAGCCACCATCCACCCTGGTGGGTGAGCAGACAAGCCTCTCAGGCTGGTGAGTGCTGGTCGGCACCAATCCTCTGTGCCGGAATCTCTCCACTTTGCCCTCTACAACCCTGTTGCTGTATTCTCCTCCGAGGTTCCGAAGCTTCCCCCATCTCCGCCAGTGAAGGGCTTCCTAGTGTGTGGAAACTTTTCCTCCTTCACTGCTCCCTCCCCGTGGCGTAGGTCCCATCCGGATCTATTCTTTTGTCTCTGTTTTTCCTTTTTTCTTTTGCCCTACCCAAGTACATGGGGAGTTTCTTGCCTTTTGGGAAGTCTGAGGTCTTCTGCCAGCGTTCAGTAGGTGTTCTGTAGGAGCAGTTCCCCGTGTAGATGTAGTTTTGATGTATTTGTGGGGAGGAAGGTGATCTCCACATCTCACTCCTCCACCATCTTGGAGACCCACCTCCACTGTCTTTCTTATAATTATCAATATTAATACTTAGTTCTTGTAAATGTCGACCTTGTCCTAGGTACTTTCTATAATTTACTGTTTGAACCTTTGTACACCTTAAGTTATTTAGTCTTTACACTATCCCAGAGAGGTAAGTTTTTCTTTTGTTTTTGTTGTTGTCATTTTATTATTATTAATACTAGCTTGTTCTTTGGTAACGCCAGCCTCCAGCTAATTACTTTATATACACTTCCTCATTAAATCCTCATATACCTTAACTTATTTAGCCTCTGGAGCATCCCAGTGATGTGTTTTTTTTCTTCCTTTTGTTATTATTATTATACCATTTTCATTAAAATTATTACCAGTTAGTCCTTCAGTAAACCTGGACTCTGACTTGATATGCTATAAACATTTAGTCATTGAATTATACACCTTAACTTATTTAGACTTTACAGTATCCCAGTGACGTAGGTTTTGTTTTTATTTATCACTATTATTGTTATTATTACTAGTTATTTTTAATAATGTCAATCTCTGTTCTATGTACTTTATGTAAATTTACTCATTGAATTTAGGTATTTTAATTTATTTAGTCTTCACGGCCTAGGGTTAAGGTAGTTTCCTTTTTGTTTTTTCATATTCTTAATCGTAATCATTATTACTAGTTAGTTCCTTAGTAAGGTAGACCACTTCTATGTATGTTACAGGCACTTACTCATTGAGCCCTTATCCACGTAAACTTTTTAGTCTTCAAAGTATCCCACTGAGGTAGGTTTTGTTGTTGTTATATTATTATTATTGTTACTGGGGAATTCTTTATTAATGCTGATCTCTATTCTAAGTACTTAGTATACATTTATTCATTGACTCCTATACACTTTAAAATATTTTGTTTTCACAGATTCCAGTTAGGAAGGTTTTGCTATTGTTCTTCTTTCTTCTTATTAATAATGAAAACTAATATTACCAGTCAGTTCTTTACTGATGCCAACCTCTGTTCTAAGTACTTATATAGATGGACTCATTCAATCACTCTTATACACCTTAGCTTATTTACTCTTCACAGCATCCCAGTGAAGTAGAGTTTGTTGTTTTTGTTATTTTATTATTTTTGTTTTATTATTTTTATTGCTAGTTGGTTTTTATTAGTGCTGACCTCTGTTGAAAGTGCTGTGCATACATTTACTCATTCAGCCCTATACACCTTACTTAGTTGTCACAGATCTCACACAGTAGGTGTTATTGTTATTTTATTGTTATCAGTAATAATTTGTTATTATTCTTTATAGTTAGTTCTTTATTACTTTCATATATTTACAGTTTGAATCCTATAAACCTTAACTTATATAGTCTTTACAGTATGCCAGTGAGGTAGGTTTTGATGTTGTTTTTTTTTTTTTTTGCAGTATGCCGGCCTCTCACTGCTGCGGCAGTCTTTATGCTGCCACTGCAGCAGGTATCTGATAACAACAACAACAAAAATTTATATTATCTGGTGATTACGTTGTTGACTAAAATATAACCATACAACCTAGGGAGTCCCCTGGTGGTCCAGGGGTTAGGACACAGTGCTTTCACTGCCATCACCCCAGGTTCAATCCCTGGTCAGGGAACTAAGATCTTGCAAGCCGCTCAGCCTGGCCACAAAATAAAAAGTAAACGTACAACCTAAAAGTTGAGAGTTATATTTTATTTGGAAGACATACTAAGGACTTCAAGCCCAGGAGGCAGCATCTCAAGTAACCTGGAGAAAACTGCTCTGAGGAGGCAAGGGAGAAGCCAGGATATATAAGAGTTTTGCAACAAAGTGCAGGTAGTAGGAACAAAAGATTACCCTTAATAGAAGAAAAGTAGATATCTCAAGTTAAGGAATATAGCACCTTTTTATGTATGAGAAGTTGCAAGACTGTGGGCTCACTGAAATCATTCATTTGATATGCACTTCAGTTATCTGGGACCAGGATCCTGTGTTTTCATGTCCTGAGTTTCCTCAGGGCTCACTGTGGGGAGTGGCTGCAGTCTGATGACTGCTACTTGGCAGGTATTCTTTGTTTCCTTCCTGAGTTCCCTCAGGGCTCACCACTCAATGTCAGAGGTAGCTGCAGTCACTGAGGACTGTGGCATCCTTTGTTTACTGATATGGCAGGCAATATTTTATTTCTCAATATCTTGCTTGAAATGTAGTTAGAAATCATCTAAAACAATAATCTGAGTCTGATGACTAGCAAAACAAATCACACTGTGTGGCTGGATTTCTGAATAGAAAATTGGGAAATTGAATTGTCTATGAAACTTTTTGATTTGTGGGGATGTTGTAGTTTTGTTTCTTGGTTTCTATTTCAGCCAAACATGATCACTTTTCTTTTCTTTTTTTAAGGACAAGTGATGTATATAAACATATATACATATGTTTATGTGTCTTTTAAATGTAAACGTTTAAAAGTAGGCAATTTATGTGTTTCCACACCTGACATCTGAAGCAAACCTCATTCTATCTACCTCTTTCACCCTCCTCTTTTCTCTCTTTTCATACTCTTGTATTGGTTCTAATTGTCAACTGGGAAAAAAAAATGTTAAGCACTATGTTTTATTCAATACTGTTGAGAGGTCACTCAAGGTATTGATTTTTGAATCAGGGTCTATTGATAATCTAAAATTCTCTCAGTGGCCTGTCTTACTAGTCTGCTATGATCCAGAAAATGTTTTCCTTTGTTGCTTCTTCGTATACCTAGAGATGCACTATTACAGTTATTCTATGTAGAGTTACATATATGAGCCGCAGCCTCAGGACTTAGCCATCATTAATTTTGTCAGAGACCTGGCTACACTTTGGGCCACATAAGAGACAACAATCTTGTAAAACAGACAGGAATATAAGTAATCCGGCTAGTGACATTAATAAAGTCACAGTGAAGCAGAGTGGGGCGTGAAGTATAAATAATTTAAAAACAACAAGAGAGAACAAAGTAAAACAAAAACTACCATAACTACTTGTAATCTGGTCCTAATAAGCCATCAGTTCCACAGGGGAGCCAGCTGGAGAAGCCAAATTCTGGAAGGATCCCTCAGAGATAAAAAGATAAATGTTTCCTTTTTGTTTACAAAGGTATACTTAATCAACTTGTAGCTCCCAGCATGAGAGGAAAGGTTTTTCTGGAAAACAAAGAATTAAAAGCAAGTATATTTCAGAAGAAGTCATGAAATTATATTTATCAGTTAATTCAGTCTGACGTAACTGATCCTGTTGATCTGAATGTAGTCCTCATGTTTTCCATGAGAGGTTTATAATTTCTTACTCGGTTAGGGGTATGATTTAAAAGTCATCAGAAATTTACATTTGTCAAAAAGTCCTTTTTATGACTCTTCCTGAAGATCTTTGTTTTATAAAAGCATCAGAGTAAAACAATGATTGTCTATAAACAACAAGAAAAAATGGTGGGGTTAAGGTTGCGATTACAGTGCAATTGACAAGAAACTTGGGTAGTTTGGTGACATACTACCTTTCAAGATAATCACTAGAATGATGACTGATATCACTGTTCCAGATTTTGTTAAGATTTTTAGGGAGACTGGTTCAAAATGGTGGAGTAGAAGGACATGCACTCACTCCCTCTTGCGAGAGCACTGGAATCACAACTAAGTGCTGAACAATCATTGACAGGAAGACACTGGAAATCACCAAGAAAGATACTCCACATCCAAAGACAAAGGAGAAGCCACAATCAGATGGTAGGAGGGGAGCAATAACAATAAAATCAAACCCCACAACCGTTGGGTGGGTGAATCACAAACTGGAGAACACTTATACCACAGAAGTCCACCCACTGGAGTGAAGGTTCTGAACCCCACGTCAGGCCTCCCAACCTGGGGATCTGGCAATGGGAGGAGGAATTCCTAGAGAATCAGACATTAAAGGTCAGCAGACTATGTTTGCAGGACTTTGACAGGACTGGGGGAAACAGAGACTCCACTCTTGGAAGGCACCCACAAAGTGGTGTGTGCATCGGGACCTACGGGAAGGAGTAGTGATCCCATAGGAGACTGAACCAGACGTACCTGCTGGTGATGGAGGGTGTCCTGCAGCGGCAGGGGGTGGCTTTGGATCACCCTGGGGACAGGGACGCTGGTGGCGGAGGTTCTAGGGAGTTCTCCTCCTTGGCATGAGCCCTCCCAGAGTCCACCATTAGCCCCACCAAAGAGCCCAAGTAAGCTCCAGTGCTGGGTTGCCTCAGGCCAAACAACCAACAGGGAGGGAACCCAGGCCCACCCATCAGCAGACAAGTGGATTAAAGTTTCACTGAGCTTTGCCTACCAGAGCAACACCCAGCTTTACCCAGCACCAGTTCTTCCCAACAGGAAGCTTGCACAAGCCTCTTAGATAGCCTCATCCACCAGAGGGCAGACAGCAGAGGCAAGAAGAATGACATTCCTACAGCCTGTGGAACAAAAACTACATTCACAGAAAGATAGACAAGAAGAAAAGGCAGAGGGCTAGGTACCTGATGAAGGAAAAAGATAAACCCCCAGAAAAACAAGTGGAGATAGGAAACCTTCCAGGAAGAGAATTCAGTATAGTGATAGTGAAGATGATCCAGGACCTCAGAAAAAGAATGGAGGCAAAGATAGAGAAGATGCAAGAAATATTTAACAAAGACCTAGAAGAATTAAAGAACAAGCAACTAGAAGAATTACAGATCAAACAAACAGAGATGAACAATACAATAACTGAAATGAAAAATACCGTAGAAAGAATCAATAGCAGAATAACTGAGGCAGAAGAACGGATAAGTGACCTGGAAGACAGAATGGTGGAACTCACTGTCACAGAACAGAATAAAGAAAACAGAATGAAAAGAAATGAAGACAGCATAAGGGACCTCTGGGACAACATTAAACACAACAACTTTTGCATTATAGGGTTCCCAGAAGGAGAAGAGAGAGAGAAAAGACCCAAGAAAATATTTGAAGAGATTATAGTCGAAAACTTCCCTAACATGGGAAAGGAAATAGCCACCCAAGTCCAGGAAGCACAGAGAGTCCCAGGCAGGATAAACCCAAAGAGAAACAGGCCGAGACACATAGTAATCAAACTGACAAAAATTAAAGACAAAGAAAAATCATTGAAAGCAACAAGGGGAAAACAGCAAATAACATACAAGGGAGCTCCCATAAGGTTAACAGCTGATTTCTCAGCAGAAACTCTACAGGCCAGAAGCGAGTAGCACGGTATACTTAAAGAGATGAAAGGGAAGAACCTACAACAAAGATTGCTCTAGCCAGCAAAGATCTCATTCAGATTCGACAGAGAAATCAAAAGCTTTACAGACAATCAAAACCTAAGACAATTCAGCACCACCAAACGAGCTCTACAACAAATGCTAAAGGAACTTCTCTAAGTGGGAAACACATGAGAAGAAAAGGACCTACAAAAACAAACCTATAAAAATTAAGAAAATGGAAATAGGAACATACATATTGATAATTACCTTAAAAGTGAATGGATTAAATGCTCCATCCAAAAGACACAGGCTCACTGGATGGATACAAAAACAAGACCCATATATATGCTGTCTACAAGAGACCCACTTCAGACCTAGGGATACATACAGACTGCAAGTGAGGGGATGGAAAAAGATATTCCATGCAAATGGAAATCACAAGAAAGCTGGAGTAGCAATACCCATATCAGACAAAATAGACTTTAAAGAATGTTGCAAGAGACAAGGAAGGACACTACATAATGATCAAGGGATCAATCCAAGAAGAAGATATAATAATTATAAATATATATGCACCCAACATAGGAGCACCTCAATACATAAGGTAACTGCTAACAGCTATAAAAGAGGAAATTGACAGTAACACAGTCATAATGGGGGACTTTAACACCTCACTTACACCAATGGACAGATCATCCAAACAGATAATTAATAAGGAAACCCAAGCTTTAAAAGACACAATAGACCAGATAGATTTAATTGATATTTATAGGACATTCCATCCAAAACAGCAGATTACACTTTATTCTCAAGGGCACACAGAACATTCTCCAGGATAGATCACATCTTGGGTCACAAATCAAGCCTCAGTAAATTTAAAAATATTGAAATCATATCAAGCATCTTTTCTGACCACAATGCTATGAGATTAGAAATCAATTCAGAGGGGAAAAAAAACGCATTAAAAACACAAACACATGGAAGCTAAACAATACGTTATTAAATAACCAAGAGATAAGTGAAGAAATCAAACAGGAACTCAAAAAATACCTACAGACAAATTACAACAAAAACATGATGATCCAAAACCTACAGGATGCAGCAAAAGCAGTTCTCAGAGGGAAGTTTATAGCAATAAAAGCCTACCTCAAGAAACAAGAAACAACTCAAACAATCTAACCTTACACCTAAAGGAACTAGAGAAAGAAGAACAAACAAAGTTAGCAGGTGGAAAGGAATCATGAAGAACAGAGCAGAAATAAATGAAATAGAAACTAAGAAAACAATAGCAAAGATCAATAAAACTAAAAGCTGGTTCTTTGAGAAGATAAAAAAAAAATTGATAAACCATTGGCCAGAACCAGCACAAAAAAGAGGGAGAGGACTCAAACCAATAAAATTAGAAATGGAAAAGGAGAAGTTACAACAGACACCACAGAAATACAAAGCATCCTAAGAGACTACTACAAGCGACTCTATGCCAATACAATGGACAACCTGGAAGAAATGGACACATTCTTAGAAAGGTATAACCTTCCAAGACTGAACCCGGAACAAATAGAAAATATGGACAGACCAATCACAAGTAAAGAAATTGAAACTCTGATTAAAAATCTTCCAGCAAACAAAAGTCCAGCAGCAGATGGCTTCACAGGTGAATTCTATCAAACATTTAGAGAAGCACTAACACCTATCCTTCTCAAACTCTTCCAAAAAATTGCAGAGGAAGGAACACTCCCAAACTCATTCTATGAGGCCACCATCACCCTGATTCCAAAACCAGACAAAGATACTACAAAAAAAGAAAATTACAGACCAATATCAGTGATGAACATAGAAGCAAAAATCCTCAACAAAATACTAGCAAACAGAATCCAACAACACGCTAAAAGGATCATACGTCATGATCCAGTGGAATTTACCCCAGGGATGCAAGGATTCTTCAATATATGCAAAGCAATCAATGTGATACACCATATTAACAAATTGAAAAAGAAAAACCATATGATCATTTCAACAGACGCAGAAAGAGCTTTTGACAAAGTTCAACACCGATTTATGATAAAAACTGTTCAGAAAGTGAGCATAGAGGGAATCTCTATATAATAATGGCCATATACGACAAACCCACAGCAAACATCATTCTCAATGGTGAAAAAAAAAACTGAAAGCATTTCCTCTAAGGTCAGGAACAAGACAAGGATGTCCACTCTCGCCACTCTTATTCAACATAGTTGTGGAAGTCCTAGCCATGGCAATCAGAGAAGAAAAAGAAATCCAAATTGGAAAAGAAGTAAAACTGTCACTGTTTGCAGATTACATGTTACTATACATAGAGAACCCTAAGGATGCCACCAGAAAACTAGTAGAGCTAATCAATGAATTTGGTAAAGATGCAGGATACAAAATTAATGCTCAGAAATCTCTTGCATTCCTATACACTAATGATGAAAAGGATGAAAGAGAAAATAAAGGAAACACTCCCATTTACCATTACAACAAAAAGAAAAAAATACCTAGGAATAAACTTACCTAGGGAGACAAAAGATCTATATGCATAAAACTATAGGACACTATAAGAGGAAAGAAATTAAAGATGACACAAACAGATGGAGAGATATACCATGTTCTTGGATCAGAAGAATCAATATTGTGAAAATGACTATTATACTACCCAAAGCAATCTACAGATTCAATGCAATCCCTATCAAATTACCAATGGCATTTTTAACAGAACTAGAACAAAAAATCTGAAAATTTCTGTGGAGACACAAAAGACCCAGAATAGCCAAAGCAGCCCTGAGGGAGAAAAACGGAGCTGGAGGAATCAGGCTCCCTGACTTCAGACTATACTGCAAAGCTACAGTAAACAAGAGAGTATGGTACCGGCACAAAAAGAGAAATATACATAAATGGAACAGGATAGAAATCCCAGAGATAAACCCACACACCTATGGTCACCTTAGTTTTGACAAAGGAGGCAAGAATATACAATGGAGAAAAGACAGCCTCTTCAATAAGTGGTGCTAGGAAAACTGGGCAGCTACATGTAAAAGAATGAAAATTAGAACACTCCCTAACACCATACACAAAAATAAACTCAAAATGGATTTGAGACCTAAATGTAAGATCGGACACTATAAAACTCTTAGCGGAAAACATAGGAAGAGCACTCTTTGACATAACTCAAAGCAAGATCTTCTTTGATCCACTTCCTAGAGTAGTGGAAATGAAAAAACAAACAAACAAACAAAAAAACGAAAGACAACAACAATAAAATGTGACCTAATGAAACTTAAAAGCTTTTGCAAAGCAAAGGAAACTACAAACAAGACAAAAACACAACCCTCAGAATGGAAGAAAATATTTGCAAATGAATCAATGAACTGAACTATATACATGAAATCAACCATACATTTTTTCAGAAGGTTGCTGCTAGTCTTGTGAAGGGTACTGAGAGTCACAAGGACCAGATGTCACAACTAATGGTTTTAGTGCTTTTCTAGACATGAGGAGATGCAAGAATTAGGCTCATAAAATCTTTTTTTTTTTTTAATTTTATTTTATTTTTGTTTTACACAGCAGGTACATATGAGTTATCCATTTTATACATATTAGTGTATATATGTCAATCTCAACCCCCCAATTCACCACACCACCACCACCCCACCACCCCAGCCACATTCCCCCCTTGGTGTCCATATGTTTGTTCTCTATATCTTTATTTCTGCCCCACAAACTGGTTCATCTGTACCATTTTTCTAGGTTCTACATATATATGTTAATGTACTATATTTGTTTTTCTCCTTCTGACTTACTTCCCTCTGTGTGACAGTCTCTAGATCCATCCACATCTCTACACATGAACCAATTTCATTCCTTTTTATGGCCGAGTAATATTCCACTGTACATATGTACCACATCTTCTTTATCCATTTGTCTGTCAATGGGCATTTAGGTTGCTTCCATGACCTTGCTATTGTAAATAGTGCTGCAATGAACATTGGGGTGCATGTGTCTTTTTGAATTATCGTTTTCTCTGGGTATATGCCCGTAGTGAGATTGCTGGGTCATATGGTAATTCTATTTTTAGTTTTTTCAGGAACCTCCATTCTGTTCTCCATAGTGACTGTATCAGTTTAGAGTAATTTAGGACTTCTGCCCTCTTCTTGATTGGCTTGTTTGTTTTTTAATATTGAACTGCATGAGCTGTTTATAGATTTTTGAGATTAATCGTTTGTGCATTGATTCATTTGCAAATATTTTCTCCCATTCTGAGGGTTGTCTTTTCATCTTGTTTGTATCAGTTTACATTTCCACCAATGGTGCAAGAGGATTTCGTTTTCTCCACACCCTAACACCACTTGTTATTAGTAGATTTTCTGATGATGCCCATTATAACTGGTGTGAGGTGATACCTTACTGCAGTTTTGATTTTCATTTCTCTAATAATTAGTGATATTGAGC